>NC_139988.1:32403746-32462746 GCF_964263955.1 Coregonus lavaretus
CGTTTTAGCATGGACATGTCACAGACGCTGTGATGGCACAAATACAAAGATGAGTTCTCTATCTATCTCTATCTGCCCTCTCATTGGCTAGAATGGTCCACCTGATGGTCCCTCCCTTCCTTCCTTCTTTGAGGACATGTTTTTCCATTGTTAGAGCGGTCACTTGAATATCTTGTCAATATAATAGACAATCTTTGGTAGTGTGAAGTTGAGAGTGGCTGGTCATTGCTCAGAATAAACTGATGCTACAGTATTGAAGCCCACTAAGCTTCCTGAGACTACTACTACCGTTTATTTTATAAATACATTTCCACAACCAAACATCATGCCTGATTGCTATGGGACAGCCATATCACAGTTCCTGAGCAAGACATGGTAGTGACATTGAGGTTTATGATTGATTTCTATGGCCTTCAAACCATGTGCTGCATTTCATAAGCCACCACCATCCTCAAAGCAAAATACCCTTTTCACTTCTAAACCATACAACATATCTCTCCACATGAATGTCTTGTAATCCCCCATTACCTTCCAGTAGCTGTCTGTCTGTGCCAAATGACACCCTATTTCCTTTAATAGTGCACTACCTTTGGTGAAAAGCCATGCACTATATAGGGATTAGGGTGCCATTTGGAACTCATCCTGTGTCTGTGTGAATGTGTAGCTGCTTAGACTGGGTGTAGACCTGCTCCTCTCTGACCAGCACCGGCACCATACATCACTGTCAGACAGAGAGAAGGCATTATGGATCAGGGTCTGATGCCTCCTACAGAGCTGTCACACTCCACTTATCCATTCTCCTCCTGTTTTCCTCTCTCTCTCTCTCTCTCTCTCTCTCTCTCTCTCTCTCTCTCTCTCTCTCTCTCTCTCTCTCTTCTCTCTCTCTCTCTCTCTCTCTCTCTCTCTCTCTCTCTCTCTCTCTCTCTCTCTCTCTCTCTCTCCTCCTCTCTCTCTCCTCTCTCTCTCTCTCTCTCTCTCTCTTCTCTCTCTCTCTCTCTCTCTCTCTCTCTCTCTTTTCTCTCTCTCTCTCTCTCTCTCTCTCTCTCTCTCTCCCCCCCCCTCTCTCTCTCTCCTCTCTCTCTCTCTCTTCTCTCTCTGTCTCTCTCTGTCTCTATCTCTCTCCCCTCCCTCTCTCTCTCTCTCTCTCTCTCTCTCTCTCTCTCTCTCTCTCTCTCTCTGTCTCTCTCTCTCCCCCCCCCTCCTCTCTCTCCTCTTCTCTCTCTCTCTCTCTCTCTCTCTCTCTCTCTCTCTCTCTCTCTCTCTCTATCTCTCTCTCTCCTCTCTCTCTCTCTCCTCTCTCCCTTTTCTCTCTCTCTCTCTCTCTCTCTTCTCTCTCTCTCTCTCTCTCTCTCTCTCTCTCTCTCTCTCTCTCCTCTCTCTCTCTCTCTCTCTCTCTCGCTCTCTCTTTCTCCTATCTCTCGCTCTCTCTCCCTCTCTATTACTCTCTCTATGTCTGTATCGACTATGCCTCTCTGGATCTAGTGTTTCTGGGATAATGGTGTGGAAATTTGGTGCATGTTTGGTGCTTTTCTTTTCCAATACATTCTGAACACCAAATACATAATATATTCATGACTGCAGTAATCAGTTTGCTTCCTGCATTACCACTGGACCATTAATGATGACAGCAGAGCGGGAAGTTGCCAATGAATGCTCGGTTTTCCTCTTGTTTTCATCAAGTAGCACAGCCACTTGGCTTTCATGTTCCCTCACTTTCTCTTGTATGGGCAGTTGTGGAAAACCCACAGTCCTATGGGACTGTCAACACATTCCCTTAGACCTGTTCTGTTTCTGTTCTCCCAGCACCAAACACAGTCACTTCTGATTGGTTCTGCACATGGCCCTGTCCCGCTGCCCGGGAAATGACACCCCTCTCCCTCCTCTCTCTCTCTCTCTCTCTCTCTCTCTCTCTCCTCTCTCTCTCTCTCTCGCTCTCTCTCTCTCTCTTTCTCGCTCTGTTTCTTACCTTTCCCTCTTTCTCTCTCTGTTTCTTACCTCTCTCTTTCTCGCTCTCGCTGTTTCCCACCTCTTTCTCAGCTCTTTCTCTCCCTCAATTTCAATTCAATTCAAGAGCTTTATGGCATGGGAAACATATGTTTACAGTACCAAAGCAAGTGAAATAGGCAAGAAACAAAAGGGAAATAAACAAGCGAAATAAACAATCAAAAATGAACAGTAAACATTACAAAAGTGTAAAAATATATAGACATTTCAAATTGTTATATTATTGCAATGTTGTAACAATGTGCAAATAGTTGAAGTATGAAAACGAAAATAAATAAATAAATAGATAAATATAGATTGTATTAGAATTTCAATCAATCAAAATGTATTTATAAAGCCCTTTTTACATCAGCAGATGTCACAAAGTGCTGTAGAAGCACGGTGGCTAGGAAAAACTCCCTAGAAAGGCAGAACCTAGGAAGAACCTAGACGGAACCAGGCTCTGAGGGGTGGCCAGTCCCCTTCTGGCTGTGCCGGGTGGAGATTATAACAGTTCATGGCCATTAAGGCCAGATTTTTCTCCAAGATGTTCAAACGTTCATAGATGACCAGCAGGGTCAAATATAATCACAGTGGTTGTAGAGGTTGCAACAAGTCAGTAATCAGGAGTAAATGTCACTTGGCTTTTCATAGCCGGGCATTTAGAGGTTTAAATAGCAGGTGCAGTAGAGAGAGAGAGTTGAAAACAAAGGTCTGGGACAAGGTAGCACGTCCGGTGAACAGGTCAGGGTTCCATAGCCGCAGGCAGAAGAGTGGAAACTGGAGCAGCAGCATGACCAGGTGGACTGGGGACAGCAAGGAGTCATAGGCCAGGTAGTCCTGAGGCATGGTCCTAGGGCTCAGGTCCTCCGGGATGGGAGGGTGTTGTGCTCCACTGGTTGCCGTTTTCTTGTGGCAACAGGTCACAAATCTTGCTGCTGTGGTGGCACACTGTTGTATTTCACCTATAGATATGGGAGTTTATCAAGATTGGATTTGTTTCAAAGTATTTATGGGTCTGTGTAATCTGAGGGAAATATGTGTTTCTAATATGGGTCATACAGTTGGCAGGAGCTTAGGAAGAGCAGCTCTGTTTCCACCTAATTTTGAGGGCTGTGGGCACATAGCATGTCATCTTTTGACAGCCAGGTCTGCCGATGGCGGCCTCTCTCGATAACAGGGCCATGCTCACTGAGTCTGTACATAGTCAAAGCCTTCCTTAATTTTGTGTCAGTCACAGTCACAGTGGTCAGGTATTCTGCTATGGAAGGTTTGAGAATCACTTATTTTAGGTGGTTGTATCATTTAATTGCTATTTTCTGGATGTTGATAATTAGTGTGAATCATCCTAATTCTGCTCTGCGTGCATTATTTTGTGTTTTACGTTGTACATGGAGGATGTTTTTGGAGAATTCTGCATGCAGAGTCTCAATTTGGTGTTTGTCCCATTTTGTGAATTCTTGGTTGGTGAGCGGACCTCAGACCTCACAACCATAAAGGGCAATGGGTTCTATAACTGATTCAAGTATTTTAAGCCAGATCCTAATTGGGATGTCCAATTCTATGTTCCTTTAGATGGTGTAGAAGGCCCTTCTTGCCTTGTCTCTCAGGTCGTTCACATCTTTATAGAAGTTACCTGTGGGGCTGATGTTTAGGCCGAGGTAGGTATAGTTTTCTGTGTGCTCTAGGGCAACAGGTGGAAATTGTATTTATGGTCCTGGCAACTGGACCTTTTTTTGGAACACCATTCTTTTTGTCTTACTGAGATTAACTGTCAGGGCCCAAGTCTGACAGAATCTGTACAGAAGATCTAGGTGCTGCTGTAGGCCCTCCTTGGTTGGGGACAGAAGCACCAGATCATCTGCAAACAGTAAACATTTGAGTCTAGCATGGTGAGGCTGGGTGCTGCAGACTGTTCTAGTGCCTTCGCCAATTAATCTATATATATGTTGAAGAGGGTGGGGCTCAAGCTGCATCCCTGTCTCACCCCCGGCCCTGAGGAAATTAATTGGTGTGTTTTTGGCTAATTTTAACCGCACACTTTTTGTTTGTGTACATTTTATAATGTTGTATGATTTCCCCCCAACACCACATTCCATCAATTTATATAGCGGACCCTCATGCCAAATTGAGTCAAAAGCTTTTTTGAAATCAACACTTTGCTTTTGTTTTGTTTGTTTGTCAATAAGGGTGTGCAGGGTGAATACATACGGTAATTTGGTAAAAAGCCAATTTGACATTTGCTCAGGACATTTTTTTCACTGAGGAAATGTAGGAGTCTGCTGTTAATGATAATGCAGAAGATTTTCTGCATATTGTTGATGCATATCCCACAGTAGTTATTGGAGTCAAATTTGTCTCCACTATTGTAGATTGGGGTGATCAGACCTTGGTACCAAATATTGTGGAAGATGCTGGGGCTGATGTTCAAGAGTTTAAATATAGCCAATTGGAATTTGTGGTGTGCAAATTTTATCATTTAATTTAGGATACCATCAACACCACAAGGGTTTGTATTTTGTCCTGTAGTTCATTCAATGTAATTGGAGAATCCAGTGGGTTCTGGTAGTCTTTAATAGCTGGCTCTAAGATTTGTAATTGATCATGTACAGTACCAGTCAAAAGTTTGGACACACCTACTCATTCAAGGGTTTACCTGTATTTTTACTATTTTCTACATTGTAGAATAATAGTGAAGACATCAAAACTATGAAATAACACATATGGAATCATGTAGTAACCAAAAAAGTGTTAAACAAATCAAAATATATTTTATATTTGAGATTCTTCAAAGTAGCCACCCTTTGCCTTGATGACAGCTCTGCACACTCTTGGTATTCTCTCAACCAGCTTCACCTGGAATGTTTTTCCAACAGTCTTGAAGGAGTTCACACATATGCTTAGCACTTGTAGGCTGCTTTTCCTTCACTCTGCCATCCAACTCATCCCAAACCATCTCAATTGGGTTGAGGTCGGATGACTGTGGAGGCCAGGTCATCTGATGCAGCACTCCATCACTCTCCTTCTTGGTCAAATAGCCCTTACACAGCCTGGAGGTGTGTTGGGTAATTGTCCTGTTGAAAAACAAATGATAGTCCCACTAAACGCAAACCAGATGGGATGGCGTATTGCTGCAGAATGCTGTGGTAGCCATGCTGGTTAAGTGTGCCTAGAATTCTAAATAAATCACAGACAGTGTCACCAGCAAAGCACACCCACACCATCACACCTCCTCCTCCATGCTTCACGGTGGGAACTACACATGCAGAGATAAACTGTTCACCTACTGTGTCTCACAAAGACACAGCGGTTGGAACCAAAAATCTCAAATTTGGACTTGGATTTCCACCGGTCTAATGTCCATTGCTCGTGTTTCTTGGCCCAAGCAAGTCTCTTCTTCTTATTGGTGTCCTTCAGGAGTGGTTTCTTTGCAGCAATTCGACCATGTTGTCCCACTGGCTATCATAAGGTGAATGCACAAATTTGTAAGTCGCTCAAACTTTTGACTGGTACTTTTGTATGTTTTTGCTGTTTGATATTTGTTATAGGGCCAAAAAGATTGGAGAAGTGGTTTATGCATACATCTCCATTTTGTATAGATAGCTCTTCGTGTTGTTGTTTGTTTAGTGTGTTTACATTTTCCCAGAAATGGTTAGACTCTATGGATTCTTCAATTACATTAAGCTGATTTCTGATGTGCTGTTCTTTCTTTTTTCTTGGTGTATTTCTGTACTGTTTTAGTGTTTCACCAGTGCTTTATTGCTTTTTTACTCACTCTCTCTCTTCCTTTCTTGGCTGATCTTTTCTCTACTCCTTTATTACTCTTCTCTCTGCTCCATGCTGGTAAGAAAAAGCACAGCACATTAGAAGCCAGTCATTTGTTCTCAGCGTGTGTACAGTAAAAGCGTTGTTTTCCAAGGCCAGCTGTAGATCATAAATAGTCTGCTAGAATCTCTCCCGTGTTGTTTAATGTACAGAGAAAAAATATGTTATCTTGGGTTTGGCCCTAGCGCTCCCTACATCAAATGAATGTGGTGGATGTTGTATAAGCTGAATTCTCGGTAAAGGTAACAGTGTTCTAGATAAAGAAACATAAGATGTTTTTCCAGCGACCGTTCCATGCTTCGTTTCTTTTCTATACTGTGGTGGATTGAAATGCCAATCTATAGTGGATACTCGAATGTCTAGTATGTCCACTGCAGCCAAGGCAAGAGAGAGAGAGAACAGACAGAAGAAGAGTTCTAGTGGCTCATCTCTCTTCCTTCCTGTGTTCTCTCTGGGGTTGTTCCAACTCAAATGCACAAGAAAGAGGATTTCAACACCCACCATCTCAGATTGTTCTGAAATCGTTTCTGCAGTTGGTAACAGATATGATTAGCATCGTATACTCCAGACCCAGGCCGGGGCAGTCGCTAGGCCAGACAGGTCGAGCAGGTTTCTGAGCAGGGCTGTAGTCATAGAAAATAATGCCAGAGTTTTCAAAATATGCAGCTTTTCAAATCAATTAGCAGTGCCAATAAAAGAGGAAGAGATAGAGAGAGAGAGAGAGAGAGAGAGAGAGAGAGAGAGAGAGAGAGAGAGAGAGAGAGAGAGAGGATTGGGGAGAGCAGTAGTGGGCAGAGAATCATTCCATGTCATTTCAGCAAGCCATGACACCCACCATCTCAGATTGTTTTGAAATCGTTTCTGTAGTTAGAAACAAGTAAGATTGGCATTCCTGGAACATTATAATTTGATCTCTGAGAAATGAAGCTAATTGACTGTCCAAATCGGATGTTGGGTACTCTATTTATTGAATATGATCTGTATTCTATAAATTAAAATGGCCAATTTGGGTGCAATCAATTAGCTTAATTTCTCAGAGATCAAATACCATTTTTACAAATTAATGTTTCAGGAATGCCAATCTTACCTGTTTTTAGCTGCAAAACTGTTTCAGAACAATCTGAGATGGTGGGTGTCATGGCTTGCTGAAATGTCACGGAACAATTCTCTTTCCACTCCTGCTTGATGTGGAAATTATGAAATGAGTTGGGAGCGTGAATATTAAATTCCTCTAGACACATACAGCTGGCTGCTGCTTCATTTCAGCACCTCTCTCTCTCTCTCTCTCTCTCTCTCTCTCTCTCTCTCTCTCTCTCTCTCTCTCTCTCTCTCTCTCTCTCTCTCTCTCTCTCTCTCTCTCTCTCTCTCTCTCCCTTCCTCTTTTATTGGCACTGCTCCTTGTTTTGAAAAGCTGTATATTTTCTATGACTTCAGCCCTGCTCAGAAACCTGCTCGAACTAGCGACTGCCCCAGCCTGGGTCTAGAGTAGGGAGGTTGGCCTAGCAACTGCACGGGCCCAGGTCTGGAGTAGGGAGGAAGGGAGAGGGAGGAAGAGAGGACACAGCGCAGCCCCATAGAGCCCTGGGAAAATAATAAAACATGAAGGAAAGGAGGAGGGGGTTAGCGGTGTGTCACCAGGGCAACCTGAGACCAGTTGGAACGTGACATGTTTACGTTAGCCAGTCTTCATTGTGGAAGGAGAACCCTAGTGTATACAGATGTCGGATCTTAATTTAATCACTATTTTGTCGCAGATGATACTGTACATAGGCATGTCGTTTTTTTAATTATTTTGTTTGAAGGCGTCCCCAAACCATAGCCCTAACCTTAACCACTCGGAATTAATGCCTGTTAACCTTTGAGTTGTTTCTGTTTTAACCCTGTAACCACATGGAATTAGTCCTGTAACCACCCGGAATGAATGCGTCAAAAATAGATGTTTATCCATGAGTCAAAGGGTAGTGGGCTAGATTCAAACCCATGCCGACTCTGGCAAATGTGTGCCGGGGTCAGTGGCTGGACCACACAGGCATTGAGGAAAACAATAATTTATTCTGCCTGTTGCTTGCCTTCAAAATAATATAAAACAACTGATCTAAAACAACTGATTTTCCCTAATGGAAAATACATCTACCCCCTACAAATATGCCAATTTATTATAATCCATATATTAATTCACAAATCCCTTAACCACGCCACTAAATCACAAGTCTATTAGCTCCAATTCTGAGACTGTCAGGGGAGAGGAGGGGGAGTGGGTGGGGGGCTGAATGTTTGGTGCCCTGCTGGGGCTAAAAGCTGGAGCCCCATAGGGAAGCTCTGTCTGGACCTAAACACACAAATCAACATACAAACTGTGAATCAATAGCTATGAATATACACTGCTCAAAAAAATTAAGGGAACACTTAAACAACACAATGTAACTCCAAGTCAATCACACTTCTGTGAAATCAAACTGTCCACTTAGGAAGCAACACTGATTGACAATACATTTCACATGCTGTTGTGCAAATGGAATAGACAACAGGTGGAAATTATAGGCAATTAGCAAGACACCCCCAATAAAGGACTGGTTTTTCAGGTGGTGACCACAGACCACTTCTCAGTTCCTATGCTTCCTGGCTGATGTTTTGGTCACTTTTGAATGCTGGCGGTGCTTTCACTCTAGTGGTAGCATGAGACGGAGTCTACAACCCACACAAGTGGCTCAGGTAGTGCAGCTCATCCTGGATGGCACATCAATGCGAGCTGTGGCAAGAAGGTTTGCTGTGTCTGTCAGCGTAGTGTCCAGAGCATGGAGGCGCTACCACGAGACAGGGCAGTACATCAGGAGACGTGGAGGAGGCCGTAGGAGGGCAACAACCCAGCAGCAGGACTGCTACCTCCACCTTTGTGCAAGGAGGAGCAGGAGGAGCACTGCCAGAGCCCTGCAAAATGACCTCCAGCAGGCCACAAATGTGCATGTTTCTGCTCAAACATTAAGAAACAGACTCCATGAGGGTGGTATGAGGGCCCAACATCCACAGGTGGGGGTTGTGCTTACAGCTCAACACCGTGCAGGACGTTTGGCATTTGCCAGAGAACACCAAGATTGGCAAATTCGCCACTGGCGCCCTGTGCTCTTCACAGATGAAAGCAGGTTCACACTGAGCACGTGACAGATGTGACAGAGTCTGGAGACGCCGTGGAGAACGTTCTGCTGCCTGCAACATCCTCCAGCATGATCGGTTTGACGGTGGGTCAGTCATGGTGTGGGGTGGCATTTCTTTGGGGGGCCGCACAGCCCTCCATGTGCTCGCCAGAGGTAGCCTGACTGCCATTAGGTACCGAGATGAGATCCTCAGACCCCTTGTGAGACCATATGCTGGTGCGGTTGGCCCTGGGTTCCTCCTAATGCAAGACAATGCCAGACCTCATGTGGCTGGAGTGTGTCAGCAGTTCCTGCAAGAGGAAGGCATTGATGCTATGGACTGGCCCGCCCGTTCCCCAGACCTGAATCCAATTGAGCACATCTGGGACATCATGTCTCGCTCCATCCACCAACGCCACGTTGCACCACAGACTGTCCAGGAGTTGGCGGATGCTTTAGTCCAGGTCTGGGAGGAGATCCCTCAGGAGACCATCCGCCACCTCATCAGGAGCATGCCCAGGCATTGTAGGGAGGTCATACAGGCACGTGGAGGCCACACACACTACTGAGCCTCATTTTGACTTGTTTTAAGGACATTACATCAAAGTTGGATCAGCCTGTAGTGTGGTTTTCCACTTTAATTTTGAGGGTGACTCCAAATCCAGACCTCCATGGGTTGATACATTTGATTTCCATTGATACTTTTTGTGTGATTTTGTTGTCAGCACATTCAACTATGTAAAGAAAAAAGTATTTAATAAGATTATTTCATTCATTCAGATCTAGGATGTGTTATTTTAGTGTTCCCTTTATTTTTTTGAGCAGTGTACATAATGTAAGACAAATGATTTAAAACAGTCGATCATTGAATCAAATCAGAGGGTAAACATGTTGTTACTGTAAACAAGCACTGCATACCCCATGTCTTATTTTAGAGGGATACTGTTCATAAGTATCCCCCCTGCGTGTTCCTGTACTATTTACCTCAGTGAAATATATAGGTGTGTGGCTGTCACACGCCCTCTAGCCTGCACGTAGCCTACATAAGATACAATGTAGGTCCGGCACTGCATTGTATATAGAAGCACCACTTCCAGCTGCCCCCTGGTGGCAATAAAATAAAATAAAATCTTCCTGTGATGAAAGGGGTCAAATTAAGGTCCGACATCTGAACAGCCAGGAGGGACTAGAGAGGACTGGAGGGGAGGGGGCTACAGTACTGTAACATAAACACCTGCTCACTGACAGCCACACACCTATATATTTCACTGAGGTAAATAGTACAGGAACACGCAGGGGGATACTTATGAACAGCAGCCCCCCACCCACTTCCCCTTCTCTCCCCTGACAGTCTCAGAATTGGAGCTAATAGACTTGTGATTTAGTAACATGGTTAAGGGATATGTTTCTAAACATATTTCCACTCTGTTTGATGTAAAAATTATGAAATGAGTTGGAAGCGTGCATATTAAATTCCTCTAGAGACAGACAGCTGGCTGCTGCTTAATTTCAGCACTTCATTCTCTCTTTCACATTCACTCTCTCTCTCTCTCTCTCTCTTGATCTCTCTCTCTCTCTCTCTCTCTCTCTCTCTCTCTCTCTCTCATCCACTCCCTCTCTTTAGCTGGCATAGCAGTATGCTAAATACAGTATGAGGTGAACTCACATTTTATCTAATAAATCTATGCATCTGCTTAACGGTGAGGGGGGGGGAACTATTCTCACCAATATCTCCGGTTTTGGACTTATGAATATGTGCGTGTGTGTTAGTGATATAGTAGTATTGTCACGATCGTCATGGAGAGACCAAGGCGCAGTGTTGCGGGTGAACATATTATATTTATTAAATGATCACACGATCAAAACAACAAACGAAAAACGTGACGTCTATGGTTAAACACACACCAACACGAACAAGAAACCACCAACACAACGTGAAAGACAGACAGTTAAATATGGCTCCCAATCAGAGACACCCAGCTGACACTCGTTGCCTCTGATTGGGAGTCACTCAGACCAACATAGAAAAATCAAACATAGAATTACACACCCTGGCTCAACATAACATTGTCCCCAGAGCCAGGGCGTGACAGTACCCCCCCCTAAAGGCGCGGACTCCGACCGCGCCAACTAAATCCCACAGGGGAGGGACCGGGTGGGCACTCCGCCTAGGCGGCGGATCCGGCTCCGGACATGACCCAGGCACGGGTTGTGCTGGACTGACGACGCGCACCCCTGGCTTGGTGCGTGGAGGAGGAACGGGCCTTACCAGGCTGACGACGCACACCGTAGGCTTGGTGCGTGGAGCAGGGACAGGCCGGACTGGGCTGACGAAGCACACCACTGACTTGGTGCGGGGAGCAGGAACGGGCCGAGCCGGGCTGACGAAGCGCACCCCTGCCTTGGTGCGGGGAGCAGGAATGGACCGGACCGGGCTGACGAAGCGCACCCCTGACTTGGTGCGGGGAGCAGGAATGGGCCGGACCGGGCTGACGACGCGCACCACTGACTTGGTGCGGGGAGCAGGAATGGGCCGGACCGGGCTGACGACGCGCACCACTGACTTGGTGCGGGGAGCAGGAATGGGCCGGACCGGGCTGACGACGCGCACCACTGACTTAGTGCGGGGAGCAGGAATGGGTCAGACCGGGCTGACGACGCGCACCACTGACCTGGTGCGGGGAGCAGGAATGGGCCGGACCGGGCTGACGACGCGCACCACTGACTTGGTGCGGGGAGCAGGAATGGGCCGGACCGGGCTGACGACGCGCACCACTGACTTGGGGCGGGGAGCAGGAACGGGCCGCGCCGGGCTGACGAAACGCACCACTGACTTGGTGGGAGTGGCAGGAACAGGCCGGACCGTACTGGGAACACACACCACTGGCCCTACTTGAGGATCAGGAACAGGCCGGACCGGACTGGCAACACACGCCAGTACCTCTCGCCGTGCCTCTACAACCTCCTTCCCCCTGGTGGCCAGTGACTCCCGTAACCTGGTCGGCCTCCTCTGCCAACCCGCTGGACCGCTCTATCGCGGCCTCCTGCTGCCCCGACGTCGTGAGCCCCCCCCTAAAAATTTTCTGGGGGTCTCTCCTCCCCGTGGGCCAGGCCTCCATCGTTCTCGCCCAACTCTCGCTCCTCTGTCTCCAACTCTCGCCATTCAGCTCCTCAATGGGCTTGACCCAGTCGAAGCTCCTCCTCAACTGGTCCCAAGTCCACCCTCTCTGCTCCTCACTAGGCTTGACCCAGTCGAGGCTGCCACGGAGATCTGCCAGCGATGGCTCCTGGACACGCTGCTTGGTCTGGTTTAGGTGGTTTCTTCTGTCACGATCGTCATGGAGAGACCAAGGCGCAGCGTTGCGGGTGAACATATTATATTTATTAAATGATCACACGATCAAAACAACAAACGAAAAACGTGACGTCTATGGTTAAACACACACCAACACGAACAAGAAACCACCAACACAACGTGAAAGACAGACAGTTAAATATGGCTCCCAATCAGAGACACCCAGCTGACACTCGTTGCCTCTGATTGGGAGTCACTCAGACCAACATAGAAAAATCAAACATAGAATTACACACCCTGGCTCAACATAACATTGTCCCCAGAGCCAGGGCGTGACAAGTATAATCTGTTTGTGGTCTGACAGTGAGAATGGATACATCATTAAAATTAATATATAGTGAGGGTACAGTATGTGTTATGTGTGGTAATCACAGTACAGAATGTGTCAATAAGCCCTTTCTCCCTTCTCACTCAACCTCCTCATACCTGTCCTGTGGGGAGTCATAGGTCAAAAGGATACAAGTCAGGTGGTCAAAGACAGGGTCAGAGAGCAGGATTTAGGAGGTGTTTGGCTGTGAACTGAAGGCTAACTGTTTACTTATTGTCTCAGTCCCTCTCTCTCCCCTGGCCCATAGCTGGCTCAGTCTGGCCTGGCTGCCACTGATGTTCATCCTGAGGATCAGTGAGTGGTGTTCTTGAAATGAACCCCCCTATGGGGAAAGACGGGCCGTATGAGAGATCCTAGTATGTTACAGACTAACGGACAGACAGACGGAATACTCTCAGTAGACTGTCCCATAAAACACACATACAGATATTGACATAAGCCATAGTGATATGTGAAACCGCTAGTTGGCTAGCTCAGATATACATTTTACATTTTACATTTTAGTCATTTAGCAGACGCTCTTATCCAGAGCGACTTACAGTTAGTGAATACTTTTTTAGTATTTTTTTTTATACTGGCCCCCCATAGGAATCGAACCCACAACCCTGGCGTTGCAAACGCCATGCTCTATTAACTGAGCTACATCCCTGCCGGCCATTCCCTCCCCTACCCTGGACGACGCTGGGCCAATTGTGCGCCGCCCATGAGTCTCCCGGTCGCGGCCGGCTGCGACAGAGCCTGGATTCGAACCAGGATCTCTAGTGGCACAGTTAGCACTGCGATGCAGTGCCTTAGACCACTGCTACATACTTTCTTACACATTACTGCTTTATATTACATGATGAGTATGTTGGAGCTTTGTTGACACAGTACAACATATCTGCTCTGTTGCTGTGATGTGGGCCCAACTGACAGACCTCCCTATAGGAATTTGGCAAGAGGTTTCAGACAGCGACTCATATTCTGTTCCCACATCCATTTCAACCGCAAACCAGAACAGAGAAAGTGTGTGTTTGTGTGTGTGTGTGTGTGTGTGTGTCCAGAATTAGGTAATATCTCACTCTTCTACATTACTCCTCCCCCACCAAAGCTCTTTCACCTGTCTGTTGAGACTGAGTGTATCGATCCTCTACTAAACACTCAAGATGTTAAGCGGTGTTAAATATCCAGTGTGTCTCTGTCCGTGTGTGTCTCTGTGTGTGTGTGTGTGTGTGTGTGTGTGTGTGTGTGTGTGTGTGTGTGTGTGTGTGCGCGTGCGTAACAAACCTCATCATGTGCCAAATGAGGTTCCATCTCTCTATCTATTATTGGAGACCTTGTACCGCTCCTCACACAAGAGGATAGTTTTACTGCAGGCCATGGATGGAGGAGAGGGGGAGGCTGCTTTCTAAACTCTTCCCCACAGGAAACATGATGATCTCTCCTTTAGTTTAAGGCTATTCCCATGCAGATAATGTTTTTTTTGTTTGTTCCCTCATAGAGTGTGTGTGTGCACGCGCACGCATGTGCATAGGTGCCTGCTTGCATTCATGTTTGTGTCAGTGTGTGTGGCAACCTGCTGTTAAACTATGCGTGTTGTTTGAGCTGAATACCACAACCAATGTTCCCTCAAATTTTATGAGGCACTGAGCTAATTTTATGTCTTGTGAGCGGAAACTTGAATGTTGTGAGAATTTTGTGCAACTTCCGACGCGCGTTTACAGTGAACACCGAGGCTGTACCCTTACAGTTTTAGACAGTAGCCAATACGCTATTGTGGCTATTTGAGCATAATGTAGGCCTACCAACAAAACCAATGGAGCAAATCCCATAACATTTTCACATGGAAATAGCTTTTGACTTCTATGATATAGTCTACAGTAGCCTATATGTAGTGTTCAATGCAGACCTACATTGCATGAAACGTTTTTACATTATGAAGGGCTTGATATTAATAATTTTTTAATTGGTCTGTAAAACCATGGGCCAAATAGGTGACTGTAAATTGCATTGTATTGTGTTGTATGATGCAAGAAACCACTTTACAAAATAAAATTAATTATTATTACCATACAGAGAATTAGACAATGTAGGCTACCCCTCTGCCTATTGGCTTATTTGTATATTCAAGCCTGTCTCAAAATACAACACTGCACCTTTAATTAAGATGTAAGCTTTTTACTTGACTGACTTTTCAAAGATAGCTTGAAATGTGGCCTTCACGTTTTGTGCTCTTGTAGGATGCAGTAACTCCACATTGCTGACCTATACGTTATGTATGGTACGACGTGCTATACGTTGTTATGGTTTACGACAGTGTGCTGCTTGATGTATGAATAGGTTGTCAGAATGAGTGGCACACGTCATTAAACGTCAGAGTGATGTACAATGTGAAACAGTACAGATGTGCGTTCTTCTACAGCTAAGCTAGATATAACTGAATTCAGCTTACCACCGTCAACGCCATTCCTCGCCGTGCCTGGTGAACCTCCAGTCCTGTGGAATAACTGGCTTGAAAGTTTTAACACTCATCTCGAAGCTATGGACTTTTCTACAATCCCAGACAAGTGGACGACAGCACTGCTCATTCACTGCCTCCGTACAGAGGGACAGAGGATTTTCAGAGCGCTTGGATCGGCTCCTACATTCACCGCTGCAGTCAGCCTCCTACGGAACCACTACGTCGGGAAAGAGCGAGTGCTCCTCCAACGCTACGGGCTACGGAAAAGACACCAACGGCCGGTGAGTCCATTCAAAGCTACGTGGCTAATCTAAGGGATTTGGCTAGCTCTTGTAACTACGGGACACTTCGGGACGAGATCATCAGGGATCAGCTGATCGAGGGGACGTTATGTGAAAAGACAAGGGAGAAACTGCTTTTGGAATCAGATAATTTATAACTTGATGGAGCTATTCAAATAGCACTCCAGGTTGAAGCGGCTTTGGAAACAGACCTGCAGCGTACACTCGAACCCCCAGCCATTCTCACACAGCAGCTTCAGCCCGCACAGGCACACTACAGTGATCACGCGCTGCGCATGCCCTCCCACGTCGATGGCTGCATAGACACCGGCATGCCCGTGCAGCAGGCACATAGACAAACAAACAGAAGTAGCTGTCACAACTGTGGGGCTAGCTCTCACGATTCAAGGGCTTCAAACTGCCCAGCCCGTGGACTGCCCAGCCCGTGGAAAGATATGCAAGAACTGTTCAAAATACAATCACTTTGCAAAAGTGAGTCGTTCTGCCCCAGCTACTAGCTCCACTCATAACAGGCCCTTATTTTCATCTCACTCTCAACATTGAAATCCGAACATTCTCCACCAACCATGTGTCATTCAAGACATGCACTGTGCAGCTGGGCGAGGTGGGTTTGCATTTGCTACTGGATACTGGCACTGCGGTGTCATTGCTCAACCTTGCCACTTACTACAGGTTTTTCAGTCACCTACCACTCCAACAGCCCTCCACTGCCCTGTGTGGGTACTGTAGCTCCAAGATAGACATTGCAGGCACCCTCCAGGTCCCAGTGCACTACGGCGCCAAGCATCTACCGTTCACACTGAGAGATGACAGTGGGTCAGCTATCCACCAGGTTACCTGCACATGGCAACAGAACTGGTCAGCTCTCCCGAGTGGCGCAGTGGTCGAAGGCACTGCATTGCAGTGCTAGCTGTGCCACTAGAGATCCTGGTTTGAATCCAGGCTCTGTCGTAGCCGGCCGCGACCGGGAGACCCATGGGGCGGTGCACAATTGGCCCAGCGTTGTCCAGGGTAGGGGAGGGAATGGCCGGCAGGGATGTAGCTGAGTTGGTAGAGCATGGCGTTTGCAACACCAGGGTTGTGGGTTCGATTCCCACGGGGGGCAAGTATGAAAAGTAATGTATGCACTCACTAACTGTAAGTCGCTCTGGATAAGAGCGTCTGCTAAATGACTAAAATGTAATGTACTGGGCTGCCTCACAGGCCCCTAGTGAACCCGGATGTGACCCCAGTCATGCAGCCCTTGCGGAACATCCCCTTTGCACTGCGGGATGACATCACAAAACAGATCTCCAGTTACAATTGGAGGCAGACATCATTGAGCCAGTCAACGCTGCCCCCTGGATTTCAAACTCCTTGCCTACAGCTGAGGAGCTGATTGCACAATTTCACGGCTCCAGGGTTTTCACGAAGCTCGACCTGCGTCAGGGTTATCTTCAGGTGCCCCTCCACTCAGCCAGCAGAGACCTCACGGCCTTCGTCACACACGCTGGCGTGTTCAGATACACACACATGCCTTTTGGACTTAGCTCCGCCCCCAGCTGCTTCCAGAAGGTGATGAGCACCATCATCGCTGTAATACCCGGGATGGCAGTCTATCTGGACGACATCGTGGTCGACGGCCCTGACCTCCACATCCATGACCATCGACTCCACAGAGTATTCAGTGCTCTACTGCGGAACAACCTGACCCTGAACAACCTCACCTTTGCAGCTCCAGCCACCGAGTTTGTTGGGTTCCGCCTGTCGGCCAAAGGCATTTCCCCGCTCATGTCGAACATTGAAGCCGTCCACTGCATCCCAGAACCTACCTGAGCCTCTCAGGTGGCTTCATTCTTGGGCATGACAGCCTACTACTTCCGGTTTCTACCCCACTACTCTCAGACCACAGCGCATCTTTGCCAGCTCCTCAAGAAGGACGAACCATGGGCCTATAGACTGCAGCCTGCTCAGACATGGTCCGCTCATTGAAGAGCCAGCTCACTGAGCAACGGTACTCTGTGGGCAAACGAGAAGCACTGGCCTGTGTCTGGGCGTGCGTAGGGTGGCACCTCTACCTGTTCACACTCCAAACCAACCACCAGTCCCTCACAACGCTACTGTCAGCCTCAGGAACTGGCCACAAGCCACTTCAGCTGCACAGATGGGCCGACCTCCTCAGTCAGTATGACTATCAGCTGAGGTTCACTCCGGGGAGGGATAACGTGGTGGCAGACCTCCTCTCACACTCTATCGATGCTCCTACTCCGACCGTCTTGCCAGACGACAATGAAACAGAGCTCGAACAAATGCTCTATGCTCCCCTTCAGCCAGACGTCTCACTGGAGGAGATGAAGCAAGCATTGGTACAGGACCCCACACTGTCTACCATGCGCACCTACATATGCACTGGATGCCCAGCACGTGTGCCAGAACAGCTGGCACCTTTCGCCAGGGTGAAGCACAAACTTTCTTGCTGGGAAGAGGTCTGTGTCTATCAAGGGTTTTGCACTGTGGTCCCGAGTGGCCTGCATGTGCATGTTCTATCCATGGCGCATAAAGGTCACTTGGGCATAGAGAAGGTCAAGCAGCGATGCCGAGACCTTGTGTGATGGCCAGGCATTGACCACGACGTTGAAGCCCTGGTCAGGGATTGTGCTGCATGCCTCTCGCATGGCCGTCCCGCCCCTGGGAGCACATCCAGCTGGACATCTGTGGCGAGATCCATGGGCGCGCAGTCCCTCACCATCAGCGCTTCCTGGTGGTGGCGTATGACCTCCATTCTAAGTGGCCAGAAGTGGTTCCTGTCTGAACTGTCACAGCACAGGCCATCGTGGACATCCTAGACAGCCTGTTCACAAGATGGGGCCTACCGCTCACCCTCACCACGGACAATGGGCCCCAGTTAACCTCTGTTGAATTCTCGTCCTATCTCAGCAAGAAGGGAATCAAACACATCCGCACGGCCTACTACAACCCACAAGCTAACAAAGGGGTGGAACGATTCAACAAAACACTTAAGAATTGCATCAGAGTGCACCTGGTCCAGGGGTGCACGTTCCAAACTGCCTTGAACCAAACGCTAATGCACTACAAACACACAACAACACAGGTCCTCTCGGCATCTCTCATGCTAGGTTGTGAAATGGATCTGCCACTGGACAGACTCAGAACACAGAGCGTGGCAGCACCGGTGACTAGACGCACCCAAGCAAAGCAGGCAGTGACCAGGCACGAAAGAGCAATGAAACAGAGTTTCGACAAGGCACACAGGGTGAAGAAGCCGATCATCCAAGTGTCAGACTGGGTCCGAGCCCGACGGCCTCAGCGGTACAACAAAATGGCCTCATTCTGGTCGGACCCCTTGCAGGTCAGTCGACAACTGGGGCCTGCCACCTTCATGTTGAGCAATGGATCACACTGGCACGCCAGCAGCCTCAGAAAAGTCCCTGCCCCTCAAGGAATACAAATGCCCACAAAACGGACATACAGGCCAGAGACGCCACCTGATAGATCTCCTCCACTACTACCACCCGAGCCCCAGCATCTGTGGGCTCCCCAAGGGCTAGAGCCGCAAGCGGTGGCGGCTGAAGAACGACCTATGCGGGCACAAATGCTGTATGTTATGTATGGTACGACGTGCTGTACGTCATGCTGTACGTTGTTATGGTTTACGTATGAATGGGTTGTCAGAATGAGTGGCATATGTCATTAAATGTCAGAGTGATGTACAATGTGAAACCGTGCATATGTGCGTTCTTCTACAGCTAAGCTAGATATAACACTGTACTTATAACTGGGCTAGTAACTTGCTAACTAGCAAAGAATATCAACAAATGTGCACACGCGCAGCTCTGCGCTCTGATCTGAACTGATCTGAAAAGCCCATTCACTTGCGGATGATTGAAAGACCGCTCATGGGCTACCCCTGCCAATAGAAGTCTACTCCATTGGGCTCTGGCTCTGCCTACAGCAAAATCAGACTCAATCTTGCAAAGTGTGGTTTGTTTTGTTTTGTTGCATTGAAAAGGGGCTGATATAATGTTGATTCTATCACAGAAAAAACTTTAATCTAAATAGGGCAAACTAATGGGGCGAACTCATTGAAGTTCAATCTGTTGCGTCTCTGCGCGGCATGGCATTTCTTCTGCGCAGCAGTCCATGAGGAGATGCCAGGAGGAGGTGTGTGGCTGCGCAGCCCACGCAGCTTAGAGGGAACATTGACCACAACCACTGACTGTGTAGAACACAACAGGACTCCGAGAGAGGGGGAGTGTGTGAGAACTTTTTATGTCTTTGTACAATTACATATACTATTATATGCTACAACTATTTGCCTTTGTATAGAGTGTACAGTTGAAGTCGGAAGTTTACATACACCTTAGCCAAATACATTTAAACTCAGTTTTTCACAATTCCTGACATTTAATCCTAGTAAAAATTCCCTGTCTTAGGTCAGTTAGGATCACCACCTTATTTTAAGAATGTGAAATGTCAGAATAATAGCAGAGAATGATTTATTTTATTTCACATTCCCAGTGGGTCAGAAGTTTACATACACTCAATTAGTATTTGGTAGCATTGCCTTTAAATTGTTTAACTTGGGTCAAACGTTTCGGGTAGCCTTCCACACGCTTCCCACAATAAGTTGGGTGAATTTTGGCCCATTCATCCTGATAGAGTTGATGTAACTGCTCGCACACACTTTTTCAGTTCTACCCACAAATGTTCTATAGGATTGAGGTCAGGGCTTTGTGATGGCCACTCTAATACCTTGACTTTGTTGTCCTTAAGCCATTTTGCCACAACTTTGGAAGTATGCTTGGGGTCATTGTCCATTTGGAAGACCCATTTGCGACGAAGCTTTAACTTCCTGACTGATGTCTTGAGATGTTGCTTCAATATATCCCCATAATTTTCCTTCCTCATGATGCCATCTATTTGTGAAGTGCACCAGTCCCTCCTGCAGCAAAGCACCCCCACAGCATGATGCTGCCACCCCCGTGCTTCACGGTTGGGATGGTGTTCTTCGGCTTGCAAGCAACCCCCTTTTTCCTCCAAACATAACGATGGTCATTATGGCCAAACAGTTCTATTTTTGTTCCATCAGACCAGAGGACATTTCTCCAAAAAGTACGATCTTTGTCCCCATGTGCAGTTGCAAACCGTAGTCTGGCTTTTTTATGGCGGTTTTGGAGCAGTGGCTTCTTCCTTGCTGAGCGGCCTTTCAGGTTATGTCGATACAGGACTCGTTTTTACCGTGGATATAGATACTTTTGTACCTGTTTCCTCCAACATCTTCACAAGGTCCTTTGCTGTTGTTCTGGGATTAATTTGCACTTTTCGCACCAAAGTACGTTCATCTCTAGGAGACAGAACGCATCTCCTTCCTGAGCGGTATGATGGCTGCGTGGTCCCATGGTGTTTATACTTGCGTACTATTGTTTGTACAGATGAACGTGGTACCTTCAGGCATTTGGAAATTGCTCCCAAGGATGAACCAGACTTGTGGAAGTCTACCATTTTTTTCTGAGGTCTTGGGTGATTTCTTTTGATTTTCCCATTATGTCAAGCAAAGAGGCACTGAGTTTGAAGGTAAGCCTTGAAATACATCCACAGGTACACCTCCAATTGACTCAAACTCATTTTCTGGAATTTTCCAAGCTGTTTAAAGGCACACTCAACTTAGTGTATGTAAACTTCTGACCTACTGGAATTGTGATACAGTGAATTGTAAGTGAAATAATCTGTCTGTAAACAATTGTTGGAAAAATTACTTGTGTCATGCACAAAGTAGATGTCCTAACCGACTTACCAAAACTATAGTTTGTTAACAAGAATTTTGTGGAGTGGTTGAAAAACAAATTTTAATGACTCCAACCTAAGTGTATGTAAACTTCCGACTTCAACTGTATTTGTCAATGTGTGAGATTGTACCCACTGGGCACCCACTGGTTGAATCAACGTTGTCTCCACGTAATTTAAATGAAATTACGTTGAACCAACGCGGTATAGACGTTGAAGTGACGTCTGTGCCTAGTGGATACAGTGTGTATGAGGTAAAACTTACTGTGTACGGTGAGTGCACAGTGCATGTGCTCTAAGCCCATTCATTAAGCAGCATGCAGAAACAGTTGGATCTCCTCCAATGAGAATGCATTTATTCTGCATAAGCACACTCATCTCACTGGCTCTGACTGTATCTCACTGGCATCTCACTGGCTCTGACTGTATTTGCCAGTGATGTTTTGTAGCCCTATAGATAATTCCCATTGCTATACATATTATAGTCATTCAGCAGAACATTCCAACACACTCTCAGTCTGTGCAAACCGCTGTTGGTCGTATAGTGGACACACAGTGGTTTTAGACCTTAACCCCTCCCCCAGGTTAATATTGACACGGCATTATAATAACAGGAGAGAAATGAAAATCAAATGCTCCACCCTCTGCCAGCTCTTTTCTCCCCCTCTGAATGAGAGCTATTTTCCCCTGTGCTCTCCAACATGTGTACATCCCAAATTAAATCAGTGCTCATTAATAAAAGTGGATGCTGTACAGCGCCGGATTGCCAAACTAGATGGCAGCAGGAGTGCTTCTGAGCAGAAGGTAGGGATGACTGGCTGAGCAGCAGTGGGTTTGTTTAGGCTCAAAGCATTCAGCTAGGACTGGGCACATGTATATATGTCCTCTGTCTCTATAAGTCTGTCCTCTGATGGACAATTTGGACGCCCCTCACTCAAAGACATCCTCCTCCCATCCCAGCCCCCACTTTGGCTGATGTCATGGCTCTCAGCCGGAGCATGAATAATTGAACAAACAAGTTAAATTAAAAGGCCTAAAGATCCTGTTGGCAAGGAGAGCGTCACCGGGGGAATATATGGGGATAAATAATGGATAGGAGGAGGATGGGAGCCGAGCAGAGTATAACCAAGCAGAGTATAACCAAGTCAAATAAAATATAATTGTATTTGTCACATGCTTCGTAAACAACAGGTGTAGACTAACAGTGAAATGCTTACTTATGAGCCCTTCCCAACAATGCAGAGGGGAACAAAATATAAATAATACAACAAATAATAACACAAGGAATAAATACACAATGACTAACGATATCTTGGCTATATACGAGGTACCAGTACCGAGTCGATGTGCAGGGGTACGAGATAATTTAGGTAGATATGTATAGTTGAAGTCGGAAGTTGACATACACTAAGGTTGGAGTCATTAAAACCCGTTTTTCAACCACTCCACAAATTTCTTGTTAACAAACTATAGTTTTGGCAAGTCGGTTAGGACATCTACTTTGTGCATGACACAAGTAATTTTTCCAACAATTGTTTACAGACAGATTATTTCACTTATAATTCACTGTATCACAATTCCAGTGGGTCAGAAGTTTACATACACTAAGTTGACTGTGCCTTTCAACAGCTTGGAAAATTCCAGAAAATTATGTAATGGCTTTAGAAGCTTCTGATAGGCTAATTGACATCATTAGAGTCAATTGGAGGTGTACCTGTGGAGGTATTTCAAGGCCTACCTTCAAACTCAGTGCCTCTTTGCTTGACATCATGGGAAAATCAAAAGAAATCAGCCAAGACCTCAGAAAAACAATTGTAGACCTCCACAAGTCTGGTTCATACTTGGGAGCAATTTCCAAATGCCTGAAGGTACCACATTCATCTGTACAAACAATAGTACGCAAGTATAAACACCATGGGACCACACAGCCGTCATACCGCTCAGGAAGGAGACGCGTTCTGTCTCCTAGAGATGAACGTACTTTGGTGCGAAAAGTGCAAATCAATCCCAGAACAACAGCAAAGGACCTTGTGAAGATGCTGGAGGAAACAGGTACAAAAGTATCTAAATCCACGGTAAAAACAAGTCCTGTATCGACATAATCTGAAAGGCCGCTCAGCAAGGAAGAAGCCACTGCTCCAAAACCGCCATAAAAAAGCCAGATTACGGTTTGCAACTGCACATGGGGACAACGATCGTACTTTTTGGAGAAATGTCCTCTGGTCTGATGAAACAAAAATAGAACTGTTTGGCCATAATGACCATCGTTATGTTTGGAGGAAAAAGGTGGTTGCTTGCAAGCCGAAGAACACCATCCCAACCGTGAAGCATATATTGAAGCAACATCTCAAGACATCAGTCAGGAAATTAAAGCTTGGTCGCAAATGGGTCTTCCAAATGGACAATGAACCCAAGCATACGTCCAAAGTTGTGGCAAATGGCTTAAGGACAACAAAGTCAAGGTATTGGAGTGGCCATCACAAAGCCCTGACCTCAATCCTATAGGAAATGTGTGGGTAGAACTGAAAAAGCATGTGTGAGCGAGGAGGCCTACAAACCTGACTCAGTTACACCAGCTCTGTCAGGAGGAATGGGCCAAAATTCACCCAACTTATTGTGGGAAGGTTGTGGAAGGCTACCCGAAACGTTTGACCCAAGTTAAACAATTTAAAGGCAATGCTACCAAATACTAATTGAGTGTATGTAAACTTCTGACCCACTGGGAATGTGATGAAAGAAATAAAAGCTGAAATAAATCATTCTCTCTACTATTATTCTGACATTTCACATTCTTAAAATAAGGTGGTGATCCTAACTGACCTAAGACAGGGAATTTTTACTAGGAGGAAATGTCAGGAATTGTGAAAAACTGAGTTGAAATGTATTTGGCTAAGGTGTATGTAAACTTCCGACTTCAACTGTACATATAATGTACGTAGGGATAAAGTGACTATGCAACAGGATAGATAATAAACTGTAACAGCAACGTATTTGATGAGTCAAAAGTGTGAGTGCAAAAAGGGTCAATGTGGATAGTCTGGGTAGCTATTGGTTAACTATTTAACAAACTATTTAGCAGTCGCTACCAGACATAGGATGTCTGCCACCTGTCACAGAAGTGAGTGGCGGCTCCAAAGCTGGGGGTTGTCATGGGGTCGTCACGTGAGGAGATGTCAATCAAAGTGTTTGATTATGTTGAGTAGTGGTGGCTGGTGGCACTTTAAATGGGTAGGATGAGCTCATAGTAATGGCTGGAACGGAACAAATGGAATGGCATCAAACACATCAAACACCTGGTTTTCCATGTGTTTGATACCATTCTATTCACTCCATTCTATCCACTATTATGAGCCGTCGTCCCCTCACCAGCCTCCTCTGATGTGGAGGGAGGGTCAGTTGGAGCAGAGCGAGAGGAGGTTGAAGAGATTACTCAGATTGGAATACTGGTCTCAGCACAGACTCTCAGGAGATTATGATATGACATGATGATGGCTTTGGTCCAATATCTACACTAGCATGCTACTAAGTATGAAGCAGTCAGTCACTCATCCTGAGTAGTGTGTTCTTCTGATAGGTAGTGTGCTCTGATAGCTGGCCTGTCTGGTTGAAGGGACTGGAAGATGGACAGGGTATATGAAGGAGTGTCGTCTCATTTACATGTCTTTCTCTGCCTGTCTGTCCGCAGGATGAGAGCACGGCTTTATTTTCAAAGCAGGGCCAAAACAGTCCAGGTCAAAGGCATGAGGAGGAAATCCCCTAAACCAAAACAAAACAAACGCCATGTGAAATTGTCTCGTGTCTTTCCCCTTCATGTAAGGGCAATTCTGCGTTACTCATTCTAACCGCTCTCATATGTTCCTCACATACAGAGAGAGAGAGGGTTAAGAGCTTCCGGGGCTGTGATCATGGGAGATGACACCGCATATAGCAGCAAGCATATAGAGCTGTGATTCCTTTTGACATACAACTCAGAGAAATATCATTTATATTGACAGAGGGGGTATGAATAGAGAAGGGATTGGTTTGGTTTGGTCCACACACATTAAAGCCTTGGCACGCTAAATGCTGGCTCTGAGCCATCAGTGATTATATTTTATAATGGGGAAAGAGGACGAACACAAAGGGTAAGGAGGATTCCCATGAGCGTGTGAACAATGGCTACTAAAGGGGCCTGATTAAAACTGCGTAAGTAAGGCTAGTTACATGTAGAATGCATCATGGCTGCCATAAGGGCCACTGGTGTTGCATTGCTATGCTCTTCGGCTGCCAAAAGACCAGTTACGCTGCATTGTGTTGCTTCATTATTCCTAGAAGGGCAGTGACAGTACATGGCAGTGTGACCTCGGTATGCTGTCCTGGGACTAGGCTGTGCTGTGTAGTGCTGTGCTGTGTTGTGTTTAGGGATTTTGTCTTACTGTTAAGCAAGGCAGAAATGTAGGCTACAACCTGAGAGAGCTCACTTTCATTTTCGTAACATTCCAGCATATTGTGTCAAGCCTCTCCAGATACCTCCCCACTTTCTGTATATATCTACACACCAAATCCACTGAGCAGAGCAGAGAGTCGCCACTACGACAGCGGCATTGTGTAATTTTCCTGCAACTATAATTGAATTGTGTATTTTTAAAGCTCTGTTAACCCCCACCCCATCCTCCTTTCCTCCATTCCCCCTTAGCTTCCCACTCTCAAGAGCATGGGAGATGAGGTGGAGGTGGAGGTGGGGAAGGGGAAGGAGGGTAGCTGTGGTAAATTTATTTTTTGGGGGAAGTAATCACCTTCATGAATTTAGAATAGTTTGTGGAGCGGAGAGGCAGAGAGAGAGAGAGACACACACAGAGAGAGAGAAAGAGGCAGAGAGAGAGAGATGTAGAGAGACAGAGAGACGCAGTGAGAGAGAGGTAGAGAGACAGAGAGATGCAGAGAGAGAGAGAGACAGAGAGAGAGCTTGAGAGAGGTAGAGAGAGAAGGAGAGAGAGAAGGAGAGAGAAGGAGAGTCAGGAAGTGGTTGAGGGGAACAGCCCTGATGAGAGATTAAGGGGGAGTGGGGGGGGGGGGATTACATCTGTGTGAGTGATGGCTCAGTCTGTTGCTGGGCCTGTTCTCCAACTGAGACAATTAAACATGAGAGGAGAAGAGGGGAGGGAGGGGTGGAATTACAGGGAAGAGGCCTGATTGGATGTCTGACACCATGGAGACAAGCATTCTTAAATGTTTTGCTGTTTGTATTTGGTAGTTTGGAACGAGATGACAGCCTCCAAATATGCCCTGTTTCTCTCTTTCTCTCTCTCTGTCTCTCTCGCTCTCACTCTCTATCTTCTCTCTATCTATCTCATGTCTTGAAATCCTAGTTATGATCAATACAACAAAATCAACAGATAACTGAAACCAGGATTAAATACATGTATTGTGGTTAAAAGTTAATAATATAGATTGTTATGATTATACTGCGCTAACCACTAGCTGCAGCAGAGCCAAGGAGCCAGACAGTGATTAGTTATTGTGATTCCCCTTATGTAAATCTCATCTATGCTAATAGTCGCTGTGGTTTTTTAATCTTGATTAATAATTAATTTATGCTGATAATGAGCCTGTGTGCACAGCACAAATGTCTGTGTAGATCGCTACAGAATAGTGAAGAGTTGAGCTCTTATCTTGTCTTGAGGACCAATCATTTTCACCAAGGGCCAGACTAGGTTCCTGATTGGGCTGGGATGGGATAGGGGCCATGACAAAAAATAATAAAATAAAAAAAGTTAGGGGCCATGACAGGTCGGCTCAGTAAGTGATTCCTGCAGCACTAGTAAATGGACCCCCAGGAGTGTTTGAGCTGGAAACAAGTCAGAAGTCACTGAACACAAGCACACCCTCACTATGTGTGGTGCAGTTCAGTTTATTAATTGGTTTTGACTAAATGCATGCTTGTAAGGAACCTCCCCGTGAGAAAACTCCTTAGAAATTGTCTTCCAATATTTCTCCATACAGTACATCCATGTGTGATCCTAGTGAGACGACACCTCAGTAGATAGCTGCTGTGTCTCTGCCTCTCCATCTGTGCAGTATGTCTGTCTCGAGGCTCAGCTGTACAGCCTCATGGTAAATCTGATCACATAACCAGAATGAACCACACCTCAGATACACACTCTGTGTCAGTTTAGGCTGCTTGAGCTTTCTACACAGATCATTCCTTGTTGTTCCTGAAAACAACACACACAGTGAGATTAGAAAGTAAACTGTTTTTTCCCAACCATCTGTCTTTCTCTTGGTCCACTGACTCCAGGCTAATGCTACTGATCTGTTCTTGGTTCAGTGTGTGTAGACCCATTGCAGATCTATACCATTTACCCACTGTTACAGTGCTACTGGATCAGTGAACTCAGAACAGTTTATGCCAATTACATATTTTATTGATTGGTTAATCTCATTCATCGTTACATTTTGCACTACAAACTTGTCAACGTAAAATATTATTCTTAGTAAGTGGAAACTTTGGTTCCTAGAAGGAGCTGTGACACGACCAACAGTCGATAGCTGTGACACATACAGTTGAAGTCGGAAGTTTACATACACATAGGTTGGAGTCATTAAAACTCGTTTTTCAACCACTCCACAAATTTCTTGTTAACAAACTATAGTTTTGGCAAGTCGGTTAGGACATCTACTTTGTGCATGACACAAGTAATTTGCCCAACAACTGTTTACAGACAGATTATTTCACTTATAATTCACTGTATCACAATTCCAGTGGGTCAGAAGTTTACATACACTAAGTTGACTGTGCCTTTAAACAGCTTGGAAAATTCCAGAAAAAAATGTCATGGCTTTAGAAGCTTCTGATAGGCAAATTGACATAATTTGAGTCAATTGGAGGTGTACCTGTGGATGTATTTCAAGGCCTACCTTCAAACTCAGTGCCTCTTTGCTTGACATCATGGGAAAATTAAAAGAAATCACCCAAGACCTCAGAAAAACAATTGTAGACCTCCACAAGTCTGGTTCATCCTTGGGAGCAATTTCCAAATGCCTGAAGGTACCATGTTCATCTGTACAAACAATAGTACGCAAGTATAAACACCATGGGACCACGCAGCCGTCATACCGCTCAGGAAGGAGACGCGTTCTGTCTCCTAGAGATGAATGTACTTTGATGCGAAAAGTGCAAATCAATCCCAGAACAACAGCAAAGGACCTTGTGAAGATGCTGGAGGAAACAGGTAGAAAATTATGTGGATATATTGAAGCAACATCTCAGACATCAGTCAGGAAGTTAAAGCTTGGTCCTAAATGGGTCTTCCAAATGGACAATGACCCCAAGCATACTTCCAAAGGTGTGTCAAAATTGCTTAAGGACAACAACGTCAAGATATTGAAGCAGCCCTGACCTCAATCCTATAGAAAATGTGTGGGCAGAACTGAAAAAGCGTGTGCGAGCAAGGAGGCCTACAAACCTGACTCAGTTACACCAGCTCTGTCAGGAGGAATGGGCCAGAATTCACCCAACTTATTGTGGGAAGCTTGTGGAAGGCTACCCGAAATGTTTGACCCAAGTTAAACAATTTAAAGGCAATGCTACCAAATACTAATTGAGTGTATGTAAACTTCTGACCCATTGGGAATGTGATGAAAGAAATAAAAGCTGATATAAATCATTCTCTCTACTATTATTCTGACATTTCACATTCTTAAAATAAAGTGGTGATCCTAACTGACCTAAGAGAGGGAATTTTTACTAGGATGAAATGTCAGGAATTGTGAAAAACTGAGTTTAAATGTATTTGGCTAAGGTGTATGTAAACTTCCGACTTCAACTGTACATTGTCTCTGTGTGTGTTGTTGCTGGTAGTGAATGACAGGCCAGTATTAGACATCAGGGACCCAGAGAAGATGAAGTCTCAGTAGTAGTCACTTCCTTCCCTCAAACCTTGGAGCAGCATGTAGAGCTGTGCTTATTGCAGCACACATTCCAAACTACAACACAGAAGGCATTGAAAGCGACTCACTTCACAGCCTATTGACATCAATGTACAATTTGTGCAAACGTTAGGTACTGTAGTGTGTTTCAAGTTAGGATATGGCTTTTAGATCTCAGTGCTATGTTATTATGGATGCGGCACATTTCATTCAATTCACTAGCTGGAGATAGACTGAGAGAAATGTCATGTGAAATGTACATTTTAGTAATTTAGCAAACACTCTTATCCAGAGCGACTTACAGTTAGCGCATTCATCTTCAGTTAGCTAGGTGGGACAACTACGTATGTCAGCCATAGTAAGTACATTTTTCCTCAATGAAGTAGCAAACAGTAAAGTCAATGCTAGTAATGGTGAAAAAAGTCAAGTGCGTGAGATACTCTTTGAAGAGGTAGGGTTTCAGATGGGCAGGGAAGATGGGCAGGGAATCTGTTGTCCTAGCTTCAGGTGGATGCTGGTTCCACTATTCGGGTGCAGGACAGAAAAGAGCTTTGACTTGGCTGAGCGGAAGCTGCCCTCCCTGCCCTCCCTTAGGGGTGGGAGGGCCAAGAGACCAGAGGTAGCAGAACGGAGTACTCGGGTTGGGGTGTAGGGTTTGAGCATAGCCTGAAGGTAGTGAGGGGCAGTTCCTTTTGCTGCTCTGTAGGTAAGTACCATGGTTTGTAGTGGATGCGAGCTTCAACTGGAAGCCAGTGGAGTGTGCGGAGGAGCGGGGTGACATGGGAAGGTTGATCACCAGGTGGGCTGCAGCGTTCTGGAAAAGTTGCAGAGGTTTGATGGCACAAGCAGGGAGCCCAGCCAACAGCAAGTTGCAGTAGTCCAGCCGAGAGATGACAAGTGCCTGGATTAAGATTTGTGCCACTTCCTGTGTGAGGTAGGGTCATACTCTACAGATGTTGTAGAGCATGAACCTGCAGGAGCGAGTCACTGCTTTGATGTTTGAAGACAGGGTGTTGCACAACTGAATGCATTCAACCGTAATGTGTCTTCCACATTCATCCCAACACCTCTGAATCAGAGAGGTGCGTGGGGCTGCCTTAATCAACGTCCACATCATCAACGCCCAGGGAATGGCTGTTATTGGGGGCTAACTGCTTTGCTCAAAGGCAGAATGGCAGATTTTTCCACTTTACAGGTTCGGGGATTCAAACCAGCAACCTTTCGGTGATTGGCCCAACACTCTTAACCACTAGGCTACTTACGGTCACACCAAGGTTCTTTGCAATCTGGGAGGGGGACACCGTGGAGTTGCCAAAAGTGATGGAGAGGTCTTGGAGCAGGCAGGCCTTCCCCGGGAAGAAGACAAGCTCCGTCTTGTCGAGGTTGAGCTTGAGGTGGTAGGACGATATCCAAGCTGAGATATCTGCCAGGCATGCAGAGATGAGTGTCGCCACCTGAATGTCAGAAGGGGGGAAGGAGAAAAGTAGTTGAGTGTCATCCACATAGCAATGATAGGAGAGACCATGTGAGGATATGATGGAGCCGAGTGACTTGGTGTATAAAGAGAAGAGGAGAGGGCCTAGAACCGAGCCCTGGGGGCACAAGTAGTGAGAGTATGTGGTGCAGACACAGATCCTCTCCACGTCACCTGGTAGGAGTGGCCTGCCAGGTAGGATGCAATCCAAGAGTGTGCAGTGCCTGAGACGCCCAGCCCTATGAGGGTGGAGAGGAGGATCTGATGGTTTACGGTGTCGAAGGCAGCTGATGGATCTCGGAGGATGAAAACAGAGGAGAGAGAGTCAGCTTTGGCAGTGTGGAGAGCCTGACACAGAGGAGAGCAGTCTCAGTTGAGTGGCCTGTCTTGAAGCCTGACTGGTTAGGGTTGAGAAGATCGTTCTGAGAGAGATAGTGAGAGAGTTGGTCAGAAACGCCACGCCCAAGTGTTTTGGAAATAAAAGAAAGGGTTACCGGTCTGTAGTTTTGACGAGTGTTGGTTTTTTGACAAGGATAGTGACTCTTGACCTTTTGAAGTCAAGGGGATGAGTTGATGAGAGAAGTGAGCAATGGGAGGTCTCCGGAGATGGTCTGGAGAAGAGAGGAGGGGGTGGGGTCGAGCGGGCAAGTTGTCGTGCGGCCGGACCTCACTAGCCGCAGGATTTCATCTGGAGAGAGAGGGGAAAAAGAGGTCAAGGCGTAGGGTAATCTGTGTGAGTGGGACCAGTGGACTTAATAGGCTGAGTGAGTGAGGAGGGGATGTAAAGTGTGTTCACGTGATGACAGTGAGGGGTTTGCCTGTATCAGGTGTAACAATAGAATGTCACTCTGCAGCAGTAGAGACAGACACTTCTAATCCACTTTCTCCCTGTGCTGTAGAGTAATGAGATTACCGTGAGGTGAGACCTACGGCATCTCTCTCTCACGTCTGCCAATTCAATTACACTGACATTGTCTCAGGTCACAGCGTTTAGCAGTGTCCCTTTCAAAGTAACACAGGAAAAGCAGATAAGGCTGGGCTCTCACATTTCTGTTTGACTTAAATGTTTTGTTGTGTGACAGGAGTAGGAGGAGGTGTATCTGTTTATTGTGTAGTAGCAGTAGACATAAAAACTAAACTACTCTGTGTGGTGTACACAAATAGCTGGGGTGTAGGCCTATATGTTAGCTAGGTGTTGTATTACATATAGGACAAGAGAAGTAATGTATGTTCAAAGGTGTGATGAACATGAGAAGGACAAAGTACCAATGGAGTGTACATTTCATTAGGTCTGTTGGAGTGACTCCACCAATAGCGGTTGGATCCTGTCCAAGCTAAATCAAGCGCACCTAAAATACTTGACATTCAGTATGTTAGGGTGTCCACACACTCTGCCCATAGTGGGTGAAAATGTGCTTTGGTGTGGGAATTTCACTTCCTTATGTTATAAAAATACATTTTACCAAGACAAATATGATTCTTCATGTTCTGAATCATTCAGTGTGGTCTTTCGCTAACATGTCATTAACATTATATAAAAAAAGTCTGATTTCGTAACCTAATACATCCGATAATAAGCATCGAGCTCTGTTGACAGAGCGGCGCCGCTTCCTCGCAGCAACTTGAGGATTTTATATGTTGTTGTGGTCATCTGCAAAGTTGTTTTTGCGGTTTGCAAAAAGCCAAATTAACATGACACAAACTGAATTAAATGTAAAAGGCTTTGTATGCTCCGTTGACATTTCACAGAGTTACACTTGTTTTTGTGAGAAATCTTTGAAAAATAACAGGAATTTCGCATTAATATGAAAATGGTATACTAAAACATGAAAATACTACGTCATGTCACAAAATCGATATCTATCGTAACTCTAAATTGTTTTATGTCCTCCGGATTCGAGAAGAAAGATGACGAGTTCAACGGTGAGCCTGTCAATTAGCCTTAATTCTCGCACAACATCCAGCCTAGCAGACACAAAGCTATTTTCCTGATTTCTGATTTCTGACCACTTTTTTTTTTCTGGCCTCCATTGATTTAGTCAATTTTTGCCATTTTACAAGGGTAAAAACGCTAATAACTTTTGAACAGATTATGATAAAGACATGAGGTTTAGACCTTTGACTTTCTTAGAGGAGTATCCATGCAATTACCCATTGGTCAAAATATGTGTTTTTGATTGAACACTATGTTTTTGACCCAGGTCTTGTTGGTACTGTCATGGTCTCTCTGTGTTCTCTGGTCTCTTTCGTCTACATTGGCCTTGTATCACCTTTCTCTCTCCTCTCTCTGTTCCTAAGTGAATGATGCAGCATCTTCTCTCCTATCCTGTCCTCCCCGGCCTTAGAGGACATACACAACACAAACAACATCAATCAGACAAATTGGATTTCTCCCTTTATATGCTGCTGTAGGCTAATAGAGAGCCACCTGACTAGCAGATTCTTCAACTGTAAAATGACTGCACAGCATGAGCTGAGAAAACAAAATATAAGGGAAAGTATCTTTCAGCTCTCTATTGACTTAAACTCATTTGTAACAGGTACAAGCTTAGGGCTCATATAAGCATTGGTAACAGCTAACAGGTTATCAGACGACTTACTGTATTATAATATATGCCAAGTAGCAGATGCTTTTTTTTATAGAGACTTACAGTCATGCGTGCATATACATTTTACATATGGGTGGCTCCAGGAATTGAACCCACAATCCTGACATTGCAAGTGCCATGCTCTACCAGCTGAGCCATACAGGACCATGTTACAGTATGGGGAAGGTTAACACATAGATAAAGGTGTAATGTCTACTTCAGGTTAAATCATTTTTTTGTCTATTTTTTTTTGGCTGTATGTCCTGTAATCTTTGGGAAGCCCTTGCACCGGATGTTATCCTTAATCCATGTGTGTGTTTGAGCGTGTGTGACTGTGGACACTGTGGATTTAAGCTGTAATCAGGGGATTGAGTCTCCTCTTTATCCCTCATAAACAAAAGCCAGCTAGTAGGCTCTCTGACTACACAGGAATCAAGCTGTGTAGCGTGTCACTAATACCACGAATACTGATACTATTAGACTATGACCTCTACTACTATTAGTATACTATTACTATTGGTATGACAACAAGCAGCAGTTAGGCTAGCGGTTAAGAGTGTTGGGCCAGTAGCCAAAAGGTTGCTGGTTTGAATCACTGAGCTGACTAGGTGAAATATTTGTTGATGTGCCCTTGAGCAAAGCACTTAACCATAATTGCTCCTATAAGTCACTATGGATAAGAGCATCTGCTAAATGACAAAAATGTAAAACTCCAAATCAAAGAAATGTTCATTAAAGGTACCAGTAAATATGCTACAAATTATATCAGTGTTGTAGGGGCATGTGTGGTCCATCTGCCCTGTATTATCCTGTTATCTTCACAGCAGTCAGGCAGCTTGACAGCAGCTGTGTCCTAGTGTCACCGTGGGAACTATTAAAGGGCCTTGGGCCTGAGGGATCTGGGGATACAGAAGTTGAAACAAGAAGAATCAATGGCCCCACATGTTGACCAAGTGACCAGCATCCCCTGTATATGACAACATAATATTGAGGGAGCCAAGCAGTGGAACGAGGCCTCCAGATGGAAACATACTGAGGTGAGGAGAGCTGAGCTGGCCTGCGCTGGCCTGCGACCCAGAAGGTGCATACCAGGCCACATTATAAGAGGACTGAAATTAAAGCCTTGACTCTGGGCTGATTTAGACTCCTGGCGCTGTACGCTCAATTTACAGATATATGGAACTGACACACACACACTCTCACAGAGCGGGAATGGAGAGAGAAAGCGAAAAGAAAGAAGAGAGGATGACATGAAAGTAGGACTAGATGGAGATGGGGGTTGGGGTATTATGAACCAAACTCCATGTATCTCCTCTTTCATATAGTCATGACACATGCAAGTGGACAGTGTAGAGGTCTGACCATAGAATTACATATTAGGATGTCTGTGGGTCCACTTTCCGCGGAGTCGGCAAAAAGCGGATGTTTCTGGTTTTCAGGGATACAGTATTTTCAACGTAACTTCCGTTTCCCCTGAAAAACTATAAACACACAGAGCCTGAACCAGGCTATAAACACACAGAGCCTGAACCAGGCTATAAACACACAGAGCCTGGCCATTGACTATAATCCCACTCTGTGGTGTGATAATCCCAATTACCACTGACCGAATCCTACACTCTCTTATCATAGTCTCCTGCCCAGTCAATGAACTGGATGACATTGTGTAGGGTGGGACATTACATAAGAGTTCAACATTCCTGGCACCTGTTTAGTCCCTCCAAAGCCCCTCCACTTTGGTTGTTGTATTTCTTAGTGCAGCCTTTCTTTGTATTGCAGTGGCAACATTTCTCTCTCTCTCTCTCTCTCTCTCTCTCTCTGGACGTGGTGATCAATGAGAGCAACACTTTCCCCATTCTAATTGTCTTAATGTAAAGTTGTTGTTCCCAGTGGGGCCATGGCTTTAATAGTGCTGGTCAGGGCTAAAGTGTGGGGGATTCTTTTAAGATGTCCCATATACTGTAGCGGTGGGAAAGGTCAGCTATTTACCGTCTTTGCATCAGCACTGTAATTAATTGGTGTGTGAGTGTGTGTTTGGGAATGTATGCATTTGTCAGTGTTACATCTAAGTGTTCAATGTAAGTGTTTGTGTCTGTTTGTGTGTGTGTGGAAAGGAATACTGACTAGACAAAGAGGCTGATGTCAGCAGCCCAACTATCCACTCTTAATAGCGTTCCTGTCTGTCTGTCTGTCCATCCGTCTGTCAGTCTGATTGACACAGTTGGGCAGGCCTGTTTGAACTTAAAAATGGGCCACTAAAAGGATTTTCTAATATAGCTCTCTCCCTCTCTCTCTTGCTCTTTTTCACTTCTTCACACTCTCCATTTCTCTCTATCTTTCTCTCTCCCTCTATCTCTCTCCCGGATTGTTGGTGTCAGTTTAATTTAATTAAAGCCGTGACAGCGCTCACAAAGGACCATATTGAAATGCTACAAAAGGTCAGCAGAGCTGCAAAGAGAGGGAGACATCAGTCAAAGAGAGTGAGGGGAAAAACACTGCACAACAAAATTGTTATTTAAGCGCTCCAAAATCTGTTTAATCAACACTAGGGACATCAAAGGCTTATCTGGCGATCCATGCAGCTCTGCTGATATCATTGTTGAGAAATCCTCCAATATGGAAGGGGTTTAGTAGGTTAACACCTCAGATGCATGGCTAGCGCTGGGGCTCGCACTGTCGCTAACACCACCACGATTAGGGGGAACAAAAACCGAGACACAGAAGGCACAGGTCCCAGAGATAGGGGCTTAGAGCAGGTCACCCTCTGGAGTCAGGTTTCTCTCCAGTTTCCTTCCTTTCAGCGTGTTTAGAATTGCTCAGTGATTTTGATCCTACAATAGACTTTGTTCCTATACTTAAACGTGTGCTTTGAAGTGGGATCTGATCTCAAATTAAAAGCCAGTACATAGTGATGTGTGTTGATGACAGCCAGTAGTGATGTGTGTTGAAGACAAGGCTGCTGTTCCTCAGCTCATTCCCTACTGAGCTGAACCCTGATCAACCCTGACCTCTGACCCCTGACTTCATTCTCCTGGGCTGCAGGATGACTTCCTCCTATACACCCTGCTTAAGACAACAGCAGTGCCACCTGGTGTGCTGGTGCCTGTGTGGATATGTGTGTTGGATCCACAGTCCTATGTCTGTGCTGCCCAGTGCCCACAGCTAGCCACATTATTCACACGTGTTTTCTATTTTGATCTGTTTTCTATAAACATCTCATTGTTTTCCCCAGAGATACTATTAAGTGCTGTTTTGTGTGCATGTGTGCTGGTAAGTGGAGTCAGCCTCGTAAACACAACATGTAATCAAAGTAACTGGATTTGTCACAGCCACTGATCCATGACCCCCAATTGGTTCCGCTCTTACCTTAGAAACCTTTGTGTGCTGAAATTAACTTACATTAACACATGATAAACACATCTATAAAACAATACACACACGTGCACACATGCGTACACATGCGTGTGCACACACCAACAATGGGATAGGAGGCAGAGGTGTGTTGATGAGAGAAATGTGTGTATGTGTTTGTGTGTGTGTCTGGATAGCATAGTTAACCCTTTACACTCGTAATATGATAAGAATATTCTTGGAAAGTGCAACATAAGAAAAAATAAATGAGAAGGTTTGAGTGAGAGGACTAGCTGGTGTCTCCAAGTGACCACATAGTAATTTCAATAGACTTTTATGACTCAAAGAAGAGTCTTCAACTATAAGGTGCATTTTTGAGCTCTCCTAGCTGTGTCGTTAAGGAACTAGAGCAAGCACACTTGTAGTTGTTTTGTTTGGAACACAACGCATCCCCGCTATCACACAATTAGTATTTTGCTTACGCAATCCAAAAACGGCCCATTTTAAATCGTAATCTGGGTCAAGTGGGCATCCTTTGAAAGCTTGTTCTTTGCCAACATGACTAGCTAAGGTATAAAATATGATCTTACAGTGTTAGGCTTTCACAATGCAATTCAGAGAAACAGATCGTAATTTTGGTGCACATAGAAAGGAGTCATTAGTGCATTCAGGTGTGTGTTCCTCTGCGAATATTCTTCACAATAGACAAACATACACTCATTCTCATCAGAACAACCCAGGGTATGACGCCATGTCATCTTTTAACTGTACGAGTGTAAAGGGCTACGGCACACATACCATATCCACACTGGGAGGCATAGCCAGCCCATCTGCTCAACCCGCACGCCACTGTTCGTTTAGCAGCAGCCCTAATGCACAGATCTAATCAGTCTGAAACTAACGCCAACTAGTGTGTGTGTGTGTGTGTGTGTGTGTGTGTGTGTGTGTGTGTGTGTGTGTGTGGGTGCCTGCGTGGTAAGCCAATCTGGGAGGTCCACTCTGCATCTGCGTTCGCTGTTTATCTGCATCATGTGGTTTGAATAATGGATTGACTAATAATTATAAAGATGTTTAGCAACATATTTGCATATTCTCCCATGCAGACACAGCCGAGATGACTAAGTGTTCAGCAGATAGGCCAACTGTACAGTAAAATATGATATAGTCCTACAGTAAATTAAATCTCTGTTGAGTTCAATAAAAAGCAATCTTGTACACTACTTCTCATCTGGGTTCATCAAAAGCCTCTCATTTCCATATAGTGCTTTTGGGTGTGTGCGTCATTCAGAATGGCTTCAAATATTGGGTCCAATGCTCCAATTATTTTGCTATTTTTCATTGATTTTTCATTGAATCATTTAAGGGAGTCCTCAATAGTGTGAGTCTTCGTGCGTGCTTGCTTGCATGATTACATGCGTGTGTGTGTTCCCTCTCAAGTTCAGCTGTTATGATAGTTATTAGTCATTGGAAGACATGGCTGCCCCTCCTCTCCATCCTCTGAGTTAAATGTTTTGCACAGTTATATTTTGCCTAGTTGATAGATCATGTATTCAGAGAAACTCTAGCCTTATTGGTTATTTCCATGGCTGTGCTGATGGCGCTGTAACTGTGCCTCGACAGTAGCACTACAGTCAATACAGGGCAGTGGGAGTGTCTCAGGTCCAATGACATCAGATCAATGTGGGGTCCTGAAGGGGCGGCCATCTTGGCTCTAGCCGTCCAAAAACAGATGCCTGTGGAGAATGGAATACGATAGGCCCTGTGATCCCCCTGCAGACAGGGGGCCAGCGTCTAAATAACAGGTTGCGCTGACAAAAAACAAAACATAAATTAGCGACATAACAGCTAGACTTGTTTACAATGTACCACATCTCTGGTGAACACAAGGGAGGAATGTAATATTGTTTTGAAAAGAGATGCGTGTCAGCTAAGCTAACAGCAGCTAAATTCTTTATGATGGCAGCCATGTTTTTTTATGTTTGACAAGCGAAAACTCCCTAATCCCAGAATGCCATTCACTATAACACGCAAATAAACAATTGCCTGAAAAATATGAACTTAGTTTGGCCACTTTTTAGCATATTCCAAATCTTCGATGTACTTATTATAGTGTATACAAGAACTGGAGCACATGACTTGACAAGTCGTTTACCGTTTTTGACAAATCACAAAGCAAATAAAATGTTACCACCTCACAGATCATCACCCGAAATACAAGCCTACTGCCTTGCCTAACCGTAGTGCGAATGCTAAACAGGGATGAAACCGTTTTAGGGGGGTTTGTGGGGGGGATAATTTCTGTGGGGGGTTTTCAAGTCGATGGGGGGTAGAAATGGGGGATGGTATCGTGGGCGAATATGATGCAGGAAATATTACTATGATGGGGGATTTATCAATAAATGGGGGGTAAACACAGGAGAAGTTTATACACTAAATAAAAATAAAACCCTGGCAAAGGGGGGTCTGAGCTGGCAACCCTGAAGTACAATAGTTACAATCTGATGCCGTGTTCAAAACAACTGGGAACTGGGAATTCAGAAATCTCAGACTTCTGACTTCAGTGCATTCAAGACAAGTGGGAACTCGAGCTCCAACCGGGAAAAATATTTTTGAACGGTCATCCTGGCCTCTTTCTAGAGCCCCGACCTTCCGACCTGAAGATCACTGATGTCATGATTTGACATTGTATTTTTCAGAGTTCCCAGTTGTCTTGAAAGCACCATAAGTCAGTCGAGTGAACTATCCCTTTTCATAACATCTTTGGTCTGACAGACGCTTACATGACAACCAGATTGCATTGTATGATGTCAACAAACATGGCGCAACACATAGCTGGCAAATAGCTTAGCATTAGCTCATCATAATCAGTACAACCTTCAAAAAAGTATTTTACACACATCATATGTGTCCACTGCAGTCTATGCAAGAATCGGAATGCATGATTTGTCACCAGTACTTGAAAACGTGAAAAAAACTGTAAATACATTATGCTCTATACATACATACGGTATGCTACAGTAGAAATGACAACACGATATACAGAAAATAAGGCACTTACTATGATAGGAACGCACACATGTCCAAAGTTATTATTTGTAAGGAAAACAAAAAGAACAGGAGTGGAGAAATATTATTTCTTTCTTTCAGCATCTTGTGAGAATGTGGATGCCCAGTTAGGGACCATCTGTAGAGATGCTATCTTTATCAGAATCATAAAAGCTGATAGTATTTCAACCACATAAAATATGCATCCAAGCCGATCTTAAATTTTATCAGAAACATGTTGGGTTGTTTTCACAGTTTTCTATCTCCTTACAACCGGTCACTGATGTCATTTGGAAATTTTGCACAGAAAATCGTTCAATTAATTGGGTTATTTGCCTTTTCTCCCCTGTCCCTAAATGTCTTTGCTCCATGAAAGAAGCAGTGATGACAGAGAACTTTACCGATGTCTACTAGATTTAAGCATTTATTCTATAATTTATGACATTATTCTGATGAGCAAGGGTTTATTTAGTCTTATAGGGCAACATATAACGACAGAAGAGAAGCTGCATGTATATTATAGACAAGTTGACTAACAAATAGCCTACCACAATGTCGGAAATTATAAGCAGAAACATATCTAAACGATCAAAAAGAAAATCCTGCACCCCCTGTCAAAAAATCTCTTCGCCATCTCTGACTGTAGCCTACAGCGCGGCTTAAGGTCGGGTGTGGGCCTCAGATTTTCACTTTATCACATATTGTCAGGCGGTTGCGGATGGGTTATTAGCAATTGCGGGCGGGTGAACAAACAGCTGACCCGCGCACCACTAGTAGAGAACCACAGAGCTGCATAACACACCCCTCCACCGCTCTCCCTCCCTCTACCACATCATCCCTCCATCCTCAGATAGCGCTGTGGACCGGGCCAGAGGTTTGGGGGATAGGTTATTGTGATCAAATAAGCTGGTGGATGAAGCTGAATGCTTATTATTATTAGCCATGCTTTAGACCCAGGGAACTGTTCTCAATGGCTCCATCACAGCCATTGGACTGTATATGCTGTATAGGGCAGCTAAATGGCCGTCGACAGCCCGTACAATAGAGCCTGTTTTCATATGCCCCGTAGAGCCCAGGCACCATTCATACAAATAGCAGACTCCGTATGTAGGTAGCACCAGAAAAGCAGAACATACACATTTTGGTTAGAATTCCATATGAGAAAAAAAAGAAGAAACCCTAGCCATTGAAAATCCTCACAGATGATGTGTGAAGGGCAACATTCATTCCAAAGGTCGTAGGATTGATTCTTATGTTTTATATTAGATATTGACTCAATCTGTTGATGACTAGAAACAAAACAATTCGATGGAAATGAAGACCAGACTAATCAAAGTTTTCCAGTGGTGTCTAATGTGTTGTTGTTATGCTAGCTTCTTAGTCTTCTTAACTGTGTTATAATCACTGTTGGCATCAGGCTTGTGGTGGTGATCAGGGGTTAATGTGTTGACCTGGTAATAGACGCTTCCCCCTGCCCTATGCACGCTCCACTCACTATACAGACAGAAGGCTGACGTGGCCTGCTCCAAATGGAATTTTCCACCCAATTAACTCTGACTTTTTAATTTTAGAAACTTCTCACTGAGATAATGATTAAACTATTTTTTTCACTCCTCTCTCCCTCTCTCTCTCTACCTCTCTCTCTCTATCTCTCTCTCTCTCTTCCCCTCTCTTTCTCTCTATCCATGCTGCGAGGCAGGCTGCCTCCCCTGTATTCGATCATGTGTCCTGTGCAGAAAAATATAGTTGAATGTCCTGTAGAATCGTTGTCTCTAGAGGTAGCTAGTTGTTAGTCTACTAGTGTAGAGCTAGTGTGTTGTGTCTGTGTGGAATTGAGTTGTTATTGGATTGCCATGGTTAGCTGGCATGTGGTATCATACTCACTGTTCAGTGTCAGCAGCAGAACTGACTGAAGAGACGAGAGGAAACTAGAAAGTATTGCATTCTGAGAACAGATGGGCTGTTCTGTGTGCTAATTATGGAAGTCTTAATTAATCTGGCGATAAAGGAAGCAATCTTTGAGTTTGTCGAAGCTCTCACAGTCACAGCTCTCTCTAAATGTTTCGGAAATTAAAATCCCTAGAGATGTCAAGTGCTACAATTGACTTCCTTCAGACAGAAAGAAAGACTCAGTGAAGTCTATAGATTGGTATTAAAACCTACTCAGTCACCACCCAAATATGGAGTCTGTGAAATGTCTCACTCTCTAGCGCTGTGATGACATCACATCCTTCCAGAAATGAAAAGTTGAAAGGTTTGCAAGCTACACTCTAAATAATGCTGTGTTAAAAGCAACCCAGCGCTTGGTAAATTGTGGACAGAACACACGTTGGGTTATGTTTGTCCCAGTCTGTTGGGTCACTTAGTTGGGCTATTGAGCTATGATCCACCGGGTCAGATCAGAAGACTGGAGGCGTGGCTTAGTAGTGGTGTGGCTGTCAGATAGTTATTTTTGGCCACCGGTGAGAGTAAATGTCATTCTGGTTAATCTGTTCTGTTGTATTGTCAACACATGTAAAGGTTGAGCACTGACACTTTTGTAGCTTAATGAGGCTTACACAACTTCAGTTCCTCAAATGCCTATGCATATCCCAATGTTGGGATAGTTAAATAATAATGTTATTAATTCTATATTAAAATATGTGATCTGCAAAAATATTGAAGGGAAATTTAAAAACAAACATAACATGATGTACCAATGGATGACATTAAAAAAATACCCATCTTCTGGGTCAACCCAGCATGAAAGTAAATAAAACCCCAACTGATGGTTAAATTAACCCATGTTTGGGTAATCCAAAGGCGTGGCTTTCAGATAGTTGTTTTTGGCCACCAGTGAGAGTAAATATCATTCATGTTTAGTTTGTAAAAATGTTCCTTCAATATTTTTTTTTGTGTGTAACATTATTATTTAAATATTATAACTAAGTGGTAACTATCCCAACATTGGGATATGCATGGGAACTCATACTTTGTAAGCCTTATTAAAGCTACAAAAGTGTCAGTGCTTAACCTTAACATGTGTTGACAACATAACATATTAACTGGAATTACATTTACTCTCATGGGTGGCCAAAAATAACTATCTGAAAGCCACACCCCTACTAAGCCACACCTCCAGTCTTCTGATCTGACCCAGTGGATTATAGCTAATTATACCATTCTAGAGCGTGCATTATTTCCCTATAACACACTGTGTATTTGCACTGTAGAATTCAATGGCTATAGTTCTTACGTTTGAGCTGCTTTTGAAAGCAAAAGTAAAATTAAAAACATTGGCATCGTTGAATTCGATTTTCATAATAGCAAGCTAGGACTGATGGTTTGGTTAGCTAAACTATCAAGTCTATTTGTTTGGTTACCAAGGCAACTACTGTCGCTATCTGGTAAACTTGCTAGCTACTTCAGTGGATGTTGAACACATTTCTACCTGCAAATGAGCACATTTCTAGTGGTAAATGTGTTAAATTATAGCCATGGTATAAAAGGGATAATCAACTCGAGGCTCTATGCGTAGTGAGTACTGGTGGGAGGAGGAATTTAAGTGGTTTTCCACCTATTTCTCGAGCCAGCATTTTTCTGTTTTCAAGACTCTCTTTTGGATTAGGTTTGATTGGGGCTTTGTGCAATGTTAACATGGCAATGATGTAGTCACCCTAAGTAGAGGTTGTCATTGTTATGCCGCACCGTCTTAGCAGCTTTGGCCCCTGTTTCTCACCGCACTAGGGTTATTTTCATATGCTAGCAGTGAAGACTAGTACATAGAACATTTTAATTCCTTATGTTTCCACATTTATCTAAAAGTGGCCATTTTCATCTATTATTGGCTTTAGTCTCCTAGGAGTCATTTTCAAATGGCTACGGGTCTAAAAGATGAGTCTTTGTTCACTCTGCTTAATAAGAACAGCGGTTTGGAGTTGGGTTATATTCCACCCCACAGAGAAAATATTGTTTCACATGAAATATTTAAAACCTAAAGCGAGGATTCAGTTTAGTGCCATTGTATTACCTCATCATCTACACCATGTACCATCATAGCTCATCCTGATGCATATTGTCTCCCGTGAACATGCTTAACTGCTTTGTATCCGAATGCAATGCGCTACAGAGGGTAGTGCGTAAGGCCCAGTACATCACTGGGGCCGTGCTCCCTGCCATCCAGGACCTCTAAACCAGGCGGTGTCAGAGGAAGGCCCTAAAAAGTGTCAAAGACTCCAGCCACCCAAGTCATAGACTGTTCTCTCTTCTACCGCACGGCAAGCGGTACCGATGTACCAAGTCTGGAACCAACAGGACCCTGAACAGCTTCCACTCCCAAGCCATAAGACTGCTAAATAGTTAGTTAAATAGTTAACCAATAACTTTTGCACGCTTTTGACTCATCACATACGCTGCTATTACTCTTTATTATCTATCCTGTTGCCTAGTCTCTTTATCCCTACCTACATGTACATATTTACCTCAATTACCTCATAACCCTGCACATCAACTCAGTACTGGTACCCTGTGTATATAGTCAAGTTATCATTACTCATTGTGTACTTATTCCTTGTGTTATTATTTTTCTATTATTTCTATTTTTTCTCTCTGCATTGTTGGGAAGGGGCACATAAGTAAGCATTTCACTAGTTAGTCTACACCTGTTGTTTACGAAGCATGTGAAAAATTACATTTGATTTGATTTGACCAGACTCCTGACTGAACTTGTGCTGAAACCTGAAGCTCCCTCTGTATATAGATAGATACATGCATACCCACGGATTTCCAGCCCATCTGTCAAGATGTGACGGGTAGTCCAGCCCATAGGAAGCTGCTGTCTGCTGGTTGGCATGCAGTGATGTACAGTACAGTACAGAGCACCTCTGACAAAACACTGTCTTTCTTATATCCTTGCATCTGCTTATCTACGTCTAGCCTCTATAGGTCCTTGCCCTGTGCTGTCTCCAGTCTGTCCACCTGTCAGTCTAGAAGAACTAGCTAGCCTACATCTCAGTGAGAACTCTTCCTCTAGTCTAGATCACCCAAGAGAGGCCATGACACCACGCTCACAAGTGAAAGCCTCCAGCACACTGCCCCCTTTTCAGCGCACCCTCCTCCCTTTACCCACAATGCCCCTCTTTCCATCTAAGCTATGCCCACTGAGCAGTGCATCATGGGTCGCATGGGTGAGCTGCCAGGGCTTTGACGTCTAAATGGAAACATAGTCCCTGCGTTTATGGAAATAACTGTCGGTACGTTTAACTGCTTTCTCTTTCGCACAGGGTTTTGTTATTAAGATGATGGAATATATGGAATCATTTAATTGTTATTATTTCCTATAGCTGGATAGGGTGTTGGGAATTTGGGAGTAATTCCTCATTTGTGTGCTGTAGGATATGTTCACCCAGAGTGAACCCTCACTTCATAAATTCTAATGTTGATTTCATATGCATATACATATGAACATAGTGTCCTGTACTGACTCAGTCCCAGTTAGATTGTGTCATTACATATAAGTGTCCCTGGGTAGAACACATTGATAAGCTACAGCAGTCACATCACTAACACACACAGGGCTAGAATTTACATTGAAAGTGCTTTTAGTCCAGAAATTGGAGTAACCTGGGTTCAGAAAACTGTCTAGACTTTTCTGACCTACTGATCATCCACAATTCACATGCTGAGGTAAGCCTTTGAAATATGTCACTGAAATGTCACATATTGCAGTCAGCACTCAGAAACTTCCCTCATAAACATCATTCTAAAACCACAGATCTCTCACCGAAATCTATATATATACAAAAGTATGTGGACACCCCTTCAAATTAGTGGATTCGGTTATTTCAGCCACACCCGTTGCTGACAGGTGTATAAAATCGAGCACACAGCCATGCAATCTCCATAGACAAACATTGGCAGTAGAATGGCCTTACTGAAGAGCTCAGTGACTTTCAACGTGGCACCATCATAGGATGCCACCTTTCCAAAAAGTCAGTTCGTCAAATTTTTGTCCTGCTAGAGCTGACCCATTCAACTGTAAGTGCTGTTATTGTGAAATGGAAACGTCTAGGAGCAACCACGGCTCAGCCGTGAAGTGATAGGCCACACAAGCTCACAGAACGAGACCGCCGAGTGCTGAAGTGCGTAGCGAGTAAAAATTGTCTGTCCTCGGTTGCAACACTCACTACCGAGTTCCAAACTGCCTCTGGAAGCAATGTCAGCACAATAACTGTTCATCGGGAGCTTCATGAAATGGTTTTCCATTTGCCGAGCAGCCGCACACAGCTTAATATCACCATGCGCAATGCCAAGTGTCGGCTGGAGTGGTGTAAAGCCCGCTGCCATTGGACTCTGGAGCAGTGGAAACGCTTTCTCTGGAGTGATGAATCACGCTTCAACATCTGGCAGTCCGACGGACGAATCTGGGTTTGGTGGATGCCAGGAGAACGCTACCTGCCCCAATGCATATTGCCAACTGTAAAGTTTGGTGGAGGATGAATAATGGTCTGGGGCTGTTTTTCATGGTTCGGGCTAGGCCCCGTAGTTCCAGTGAAGGGAAATCTTAACGCTACAGCATACAATGACATTCTAGACGATTCTGTGCTTCCAACTTTGTGGCAACAGTTTGGGGAAGGCCCTTTCCTGTTTCAGCCTGACAATGCCCATGTGCACAAAGTGAGTTCCATACAGAAATGGTTTGTGGAAGAACTTGACAGGCCTGCACAGAGCCCTGACCTCAACACCATCGAACACCTTTGGGATGAATTGGAACGCTGACTGCGAGCCAGACCTAATCGCAGAACATCATTGCCCAACCTCACTAATGCTGTTGTGGCTGAATGGAAACAAGTCCCCGCAGCAATGTTCCAACATCTAGTGGAAAGCTTTCCCAGAATATTGGAGGCTGTTATAGCAGCAAAGGGGGGGGTTAACTCCATATTAATGCCCATGATTTTGGAATGAGATGTTCAACAAGCAGGTGTCCACATACTTTTGGTCATGTAGTGTACTTCAAACCTAACCCTCTTCTTACATTTTCCAGTGAAAAATAAAATAATAGATTTGCTTGCGGTGCAGCTCTGCACTATAAAGAATTCTCAAACATCACACTGGGAGAAAACAGAGGGAGGGCTTGAACAGAGGGAGCGAAAGAGGGAAAGCGCGCCCTGTGAAGGCTAACACCTACGGAAATCACAGGACTCCTATTCACTGTCCGGTTTCCATAGAGATAACTACAGGTAGTTTGCCCTGCATTCTGAGATGGTTGACCGCTACCCACGCCTCGAAGCCGATGTCTCAAAAAGCTGCCAAAGTGAAGGAGTATCATTTGCTGGTGGCTTTGATTGTAAAAGCCTTTTCTTTAACAACATCCACCTGGTTGTAGGCTTCATGTTGAGGTGCATCACAGTCCCTTCCATCTTCTCTCTCTCTCTCTCTCTCTCTCTCTCGCCCTCTCCCTCTCTCCTCTCCCCTCTCCTCTCCCTCTTCTCTCCCTCTCCCTCTCCTCTCTCTCTCTCATCCTCTCTCTCTCTCTCTCCTCTCTCTCTCTCTCTCTCCCTCTCTCTCCTCTCTCTCTCTCTCTCCTCTCTCTACTCTCCTCTCTCTCTCTCCTCTCTCCTCCTCTCGCCTCTCTCTCTCTCTCTCTCTCTCTCTCCTCTCTCTCTCTCTCTCTCTCTCTCTCTCTCTCTCTCTCTCTCTCTCTCTCTCTCTCTCTCTCTCTCTCTCTTCTCTCTCTCTCTCTCTCTCCCTCTCCCTCTCCCTCTCTCTCTCTACTGGCCAGGCCAGCTGTTAAGTCATGTCTTGTTCCCTCCACCGATCTGCTCCCTTCACAACTCCTCATCACTTTCTTTAATAGAAATGGGTTGCTCTTGATTTGATCGTGATGACCTGGCTGGATGGTGAGCAGCAAGTATTTGTGTCTATGTACTGTGCCAGAGCTCTTTTATTTCAACAAAGCCCTGTTGGGCTGCTGTTCTAGCTTTACATAGTATCACATTGAACTAACTAAAGGTACAGATGCAAGGATGGCGAACGCTAAGGGTGCAAAGAAGACCATCGTTTTAAGTGAATGTCATGGTTTCACTTCCCTCTGTAACTTTTTGTATGTAGACAGTGATTCGCACACAGAAAGAGAATGATTCAGAAAGAGACACCCAGACACAGAAAGGGACAGAGACTGATAGATGAAGAGAATATAACTTTACCTTTACTTTCTCAGAACCTTTTGATGACTGTATCCTGTGTGGCCCACATTTGTCATTGAACAAGGTCGACTAGACCATTACCTCTCTCCATAGATCTCTCTATATCACTTTGTTTGACATCCTGCTCTTTCATTTTGCGACTAGCCCTGCTCTCTCTGCTTTATTTCTGTCTTTCTCTCGCTCTCTCTCTGACTGATTTTATTTTCTTCTCTCCAGCCTTTGTCCTTCTTTGTCTCTGTGATGGGCTTATCCCCCCAGATCCTCTTTGATCACAACTCTCAATTATGTTAACAGCTTTAATTACTGTAGGCTGGGTCATGAATACACACAGGGATTCCACAGACAGATCACCAAACACTCGCACCTGACTGTGTGTGCGCACACACATACACATACTGTACACACACACATTTTCTTTCACACACACACACACCGACAGACATAGTTAGCGTATGCTGAAGATGTGGCTGATCCCAGGGAATGAGACTATCCTGACACCAGCTGTCTTTGTTGTCTCCTCCTCCCATGTTAACAGCGATTGCTTAGAGGTCTTCTCGGGTCCAAAATGCCCCGAACCCGAATGAACCCGAGGACAACCAGACCAAGACCCGACCCGTACACTAACGGGTCTGGATCTAGACCAGACACGATTGGACCCGAGTGACAAGACAATTATGTTTATCAGCCAAGTTGCTTTTCTGGTTAATGAATAGGTCTTTATATGTTGGCTAGACCTTCTATAAGTCAATAAATTCACCCTATTAGTGTAAAATAAATATGCTATAGGCTATGCAGAGCTGTGGTCGGGTCCATTAAAGGTCCACTCAAGTCTATCCGTTGTAGTTACATACACCCGAGACCCGATGACAATCATACAGGACCTGACCCGGACCTGAGGAAAAAGTTAGAATTTTGGACCCGGACCCTCTCAGGTATTCTGGTTCGGGTAGACCCGTGAAGACCTCTACTCCACGTGACTACTAACCACTCCTGTGTGTCTTAAAATGCTAATGCTGTTACTCCACCTCCTTCTTCCTCTCTCCTCTCTCTCTCTCCTCTCAATTCAATTCAATTCAATTCAATTTAAGGGCTTTATTGGCATGGGAAACGTGTGTTAACATTGCCAAAGCAAGTGAAGTAGATAATAAACAAAAGTGAAATAAACAATAAATATTAACAGTAAACATTACACTCAGAAGTTTCAAAAGAATAAAGACATTTCAAATGTCATATTATGTATATATACAGTGTTGTAACAATGTGCAAATAGTTAAAGTACAAATGGGAAAATAAATAAACATAAATCTCTCTCTCTCTCTCTCTCTCTCTCTCTCTCTCTCTGTCTCTCTCTCTCTCACACACACCCACACACACACACGCGTTTGTTTTACTATCCTTGTGGGGACCAAACAATTACTTCCCATTCAAAATCCTATTTTCCCTCCCCCTAACCTAAATCCTAACCCTAATTGTAACTCCTAAGACTAAAATAGTATTTTTCCTTGTGGGGACCAGCAAAATGTCCCCACTTATCTGAATTTTCCACAAGGATAGTAAAACACACACACACACTCCCCTACTTTTCTCTAAGTAATTGCTTCCTCTTTTTGGCTCAATTAGTCCAAAGAGTCACTGTGGTTGGTGGTGCCTTTCAAAGTGAGTGTGTGACAGATCATTCTCTCCTTCCAGAATATTACTGTGCGTGGCTCTGTGCCTGCATGATTGCTGTAACCCTGTAACCTGAGCTGACATGTGTCACGGTTTCGGCCGAGGCTGCTCCTCCTCCTTGCTCGGGCAGGCTTCGGCGGTCGTCGTCCCCGGAGTACTAGCTGCCACCGTTGTATGTTTTCGATGTTCGTTTGGTTTTGTCTAGTTGTTGTGCACCTGTTCCCTGTTAGTGTGATTATGTACCCTTTATATTGTTCCATTTGTTTGTCATGTGTTGTGTGTAATTGTTTTCCTGTCGTTTGGTGCAGTGCTGTTTGCCAGTCGCTCTTTGTGTACCGTCGCACTATTGTTTGTGCGCAGTTTCGGTTTGGGCATGTTTTACGCACTGTGGCGTATATTTTCGGTTGTTTGACCCGTGTTGTTATTTTGGAATTACTAGTAAAGTCTGGATTGACTTAGCTCCTGTGTCCTGCAATTGATTCGCACCACACCCGCATCAGAGTTCGTGACAACATGCTAACTTCAGCTAGTTGCAATGCAGGTCAGAGGCTTGTCACCTGCTCAGGGACACAGAGAGACAGGTCCAAAGACTGGGCTCTATTCTCAGCCCTGTGGGGGTTTGGTTACTGTCAAAATGTAGTGGTTGGTTGGGCTCCCATTGGATTGTGTGTGGATAGAGTAGCTCTCGCTCCTGGGATATATGTATGTTTGCTCACGATATTTACTAGTGATGGGGGAAAAAATCAATACAGTTACATATCTGGATATTACTTTTGACGATACATCGTATCTGTCACGCCCTGGCTCTGGGGACTCTTATATGTTGAGCCAGGGTGTGGATTTTCTATGTGTGATTTTCTATGTTGTGTTCTAGTTCGTGTTTTCTATGTTGGCCAGGGTGGTTCCCAATCAGAGGCAGCTGAATCTCGTTGTCTCTGATTGGGAACCATACTTAGGCAGCCTGTTGGCACTAGTTATTTGTGGGATCTTGTTCTGTATAGGTTTGTGTTGGTGAACCTTTAGACTTGACGTATCGTGTTGTTGTTTTGTTGTTGGTGTCAAGTACTCATTAAAAGATGTACGCCTATCACGTTGTGCCTTGGTCCGGTTCCTATAACGATCGTGACAGTATCATTTTGACAATATCGCAATATAATTTTTCCTTCATAGCTTGTTCTATCACAGTATCGAATCGCAATACATATAGAATCGTAAGAATCATAATATGTATCGTATCGGCACCTAAGTATTGTGATAATATTTTATTGTGAGGTCTCTGGCAATTCCCAGCCCTAATATTTACTCTCAGTTACTGCAGCCCAAGTAAACCATCCTATGAGGACATACTGGATGTAGGCTCTACTGTTTTAATTGTATAGTTTTGTATTGCTCCAGTAAGACTTCAAGCTCACCTGTACCTCTGCTGGTTTTGTTGTGTGTGTGTCTTGCACTCCGGTACTCTCCTGTCCTTTGTCATATGATCTGGGTGTTGGCAACCTGTACACTAAAAGAAAATGGTTCCAAAAGGGTTATTCGGCTGTCCCCATAGGAGAACCCTTTTTGGTTGCAGGTAAGGGTTCTACATGGAAAGGGTTCTACATGGAACTCAAAAGGGTTCTACCTGGAACCAAAAATGGTTCTTCAAAGGGTTTTCCTATGGGGACAGCCGAAGAACCCTTTAAGGTTCTAAATAGCACCTTTTTTTCAAAGGGTGTACCCTCTTACCCCTTTGTCCCCCCTCGTCACCCCGTTCCCCTCTGGCAGTGATGGCTCTTTCATCAGCATGTCCCCTCAGTGGCCTTGTGGTCAGGTTTCCAAGGCTTCAGGATGGGTCTCTGTTCCTGGCAGGGCATGGTGGCTCCGATGGCAGCAGGTATGGGATCACACACATTCCCACATTACATTCTCCTCTTCACCGGATCCTTTACCTCAGAAGCTTCTACCAGCCTAGCTCCTACGCTATGTTTAGAAGGATGATACTAATACGAATATCTGAGACATGGCGTGCATGTACATACATATATACATACATACATACCAACACACACACGCACTCACACTATATGAGAGCTTTATATTACTCTTGTAATTTACTCTTCGCTGATAATGACACTGCTTCAACAACTGATAATCATGTATTTTCTCAGCAAGGGCACACAGAGTCATTAAGAGTATTGAATGGAGAGTTTGAGTATGGCTTCAGAGTGTCATGTTACTGTCTTGGAATTGCCTCGACAACATAAAATGGAATTGAGGGGAAGGAATGCAGAATGATTTAGCTGGAAGTGTGTTGTGTGTGTGTGTGTGTGTGTGTGTGTGTGTGTGTGTGTGTGTGTGTGTGTGTGTGTGTGTGTGTGTGTGTGTGTGTGTGTGTGTGTGTGTGTGTGTGTGTGTGTGTGTGTGTGTGTGTGTGCGTGTGCGAGATAGAGACAGTCCTGTCCAGCTCTGTCCAGAGTGCTTTTATAATTGTTGTTTTGCTGTCCATTCACTGGACCATTCTCTTTCAGGCTAAATTAAATCCTGTTAATTTATGTCTGGATATTTTTGTTGGGTAGAATCTTTGCACTCCATGGCAAATTGATCTCAGTGTTTGAACCCCACAGTGAATGGTAAGTAGAATGAGAGAGATGATCCAAGAGTGGCAGACTGAGAGATTAAGAGGGTTTTTGTAAGAGTGCAATAAAAGTTTGAGGAGGAGAGTACTAATGGAAAAGAAGAGTACTGTAAGAGATAGAGAGAGGAGGAAGAGCAGAAGAGTGGAATAATAGAGGAGGAGAGTGTCTATCAGATGGAGAAGGCGTTGGTGTGTGCTGGTGGAAGTGCTGCCATTTTGTGGAGAAGCAGATGACTGAAAGGTTACCTCAATACCAGAGGGAATTATTCTAGACCAGAGAGCCTAGAGGACAGATGTTCTCTCTCTCTCTCTCTCTCTCTCTCTCTCTCTCTCTCTCTCTCTCTCTCTCTCTCTCTCTCTCTCTCTCTCTCTCGCTCTCTCTCTCTCTCAGCACTAAACCCAATAACCTTCAACCTCAATGTTTCAATATTTTATGTCCACTGTAATGATGCTGCAATGGCATTTACATGCACTCTGAGTGAAGATGAGAGTTGATGACAGAAATTGGATCTGCTGATGTTATCAGAATCAAATGGCTGATTTGGAGGAAAACATAAGTATACACCATTTTTATTTTGATACATTATATCTCATCATGTTTCATTTAATGGTATAATGGTGATTATGCCCCAGATTATTGTTATTTTTTAAAAGTATGTGGACACCTGCTCGTCAAACATCTCATTCCAAAATCATGGCCATTAATATGGAGTTGGTCCTTCTGTGTGCTGCTATAACAGCCTCCACTCTTCTGGGAATGCTTTCCACTAGATGTTGGAACATTGTTGCAGGGACTTGCTTCCATTCAGCCACAAGAGCATTAGTGAGGTCGGGAACTGATGTTGGGCGATTAGGCCTGGCTCGCAGTCGGTGTTCAGATTAAATTTTTGACAGTATCCATTAGTCATGTTTAGACAGATGACTAACACTTACATTTTAGTCATTTAGCAGACGCTCTTATCCAGAGCGACTTACAGTTAGTTAGTGCATACATTTTTCATATCTCCCTTCACTGGAGCTTAGGGGCCTAGCCCTAACTATGAAAAACAGCCCCAGACCATTATTCCTCCTCCACCAAACTTTACAGTTTGCACTATACATTCGGGCAGGTAGCGTTCTTCTGGCATCCGCCAAACCCAGATTCGTCCATCAGACTGCCAGATGGTGAAGTGTGATTCATTACTCCAGAGAACGAGTTTCCACTGCTCCAGAGTCCAATGGCGGCGAGCTTTACACCACTCCAGCCGACGCTTGGCATTGCGCATGGTGATCTTAGGCTTGTGTGCGGCTGCTCAGCCATGGAAACCCATTTCATGAAGCTCCTGACCAACAGTTATTGTGCTGACGTTGCTTCCAGAGGCTGTTTGGAACTCTGTAGTGAGAGTTGCAACCGAGGACAGACGATTTTTACGTGCTACGCACTTCAGCACTCGGCGGTCCCGATCTGTGAGCTTGTGTGGCCTACCACTTCGCAGCTGAGCCGTTGTTGCTCCTAGACATTTTCACTTCACAATAACAGCACTTACAGTTGACCGGGGCAGCTCTAGCAGGGCAGAAATTTGACGAACTGACTTGTTGGAAAGGTGGCATCCTATGACGGTGCCACGTTGAAAGTCACTGAGCTCTTCAGTACAGGCCATTCTACTGCCAATGTTTTGTCTATGGCGATTGCATGGCTGTGTGCTTGATTTTATACACCTGTCAGCTACGGGTGTGGCTGAACTAGCCGAATCCATTAATTTTAAGGGGTGTCCACATACTTTTGTATATATAGTGTATGATGTCAATGAGCCTGTTTGTGTGTCTGTGTTGTCTCTCCCTCAGGTATGTGTTACTGTTGGCTGGTTTAGCTCCCGGGAGATCTGACATGTCTGTCTGTGTGTTTGTTTGTTTGTATGTACAGTATGTGTGTTTTGTATGTGAGTCTGCACATGTAGGTATGCTGGTGTGTGTAGACACAGTATGTGTGTGTGTGTGTGTGTGTGTGTGTGTGTGTGTGCACTGTAAAAAACAACATCATTTGATTCAACTAGTTGCAAAAGGATTGTGAGTTTGCTCAACAAAATAGCATTGAAGTTGATTCAATGTACAATTTAAGGCAACCAGCTGCAATAGGATTGTGAGTTTGCTTAACATTTGGGCATATAGCTGAACCAAACTATATTCTCAAGTTGAATTGTATGTTCACTCAACTCTTTATGACACTACATAACATACTGTATATATCATAAGACCTTTTCTTTGAGGGCCTAGTTACACCCTAATTCAGTGGTCTGAAACTCCTGGTTTACAGACCACATCAAGCCTGCAATTAACATTATGCTGGCTTGCAAAGTGATGTGTAATTCCGATTGGATTCCAGCCAGAGTGAGGATATCGAACAATTATCCAACCTGCATTTAGAATGACTGCCAGGGGTAGGGGGGATTGATTATTGAGACTACCTAAATCATATAAACTGAAACAGCCATCTCAGCAACAGATTGGATTAGTTTCGTAAAATGTATGTTATTTATGTTTTGTAGCATAATATTAATCAACCAATCAATGTGCATGCAAAAACACAGGTATTGAAACAACAATTCTGAAAAATAAAGCTGCAATAGAGCATTTTGGGAAATATGATAATGATGGGTATGGTTTTGAGCAAACATGAATGAATGTTACTCAACAAGCTTGTTCAAATTCAGGTCACTTCCGTCCTTTTGAAGTCCACTCAACTCACATAATAACACTTTTTTACAGTGTGTATAGACATTGTGACCTCAGTGCATGTGCTGTAGTCACCCTGTGAGTTTGGCATGGCTGCCTCAGTAACCTGCTCAGCTGCTGCCCAGTCAACAGAGACACACACACTGCTCTGTTCTCAGCTCACTGGCCACAGCGCTCAGCAGTCAATACTACAGTACAATGTACTGCACTCTACAGTACAGGATCAGTGTGGAGTCACCTCTTCCACTCTTGACCTGGTCTGTGACACTCACTGGCCACCCAAGGATTAAACTAAACACCAGCCAGTCAGCTACTTAGTCAGCTATTGGGGGACTTGACAGGGTTAGGAAAAGGAGGAGTGGAAGGGTTGACGATACGCTCCTCCGTCTCTCGTTCTCCTGGTCCCTGTCTGTCAGCACTGATGAGGGAGCTGGAGCCTGTGGAAGGGCCCTTTCGTTTTCCCTAGAGAGGTCGCACACAGGGATGGACTGGAGGATGGGCTGTCCGGCTTCACTGTCATCTGTCCTGCAAATGCAAATGCCATTGTCTTCTTTTTCAATGATATACAGAGAGTGAGAGAGAGTGACAGTGGAAGAAGTGTTACCTTATTAACCATTCAGTGGATACATCTGTAGGCAAATGAGGAAAGAATAAGCATACTAAAGAGAGAACGTATGGAGAGAGAAACTATTGAGTCTAGTTGAGTCACAGGAGCACAAGACAGGGTTTTCTTTCTTTTCTCTCGGTGGCGGGGTGGTAAGATTGTTCCAGATTGTTCCAACTCGGGAGTGTGGCGGCTGATGGGGAAACAAGCTGCTTTAAGAAGCAACCATAATTCCGTCCCGTAAATCCTGGATTTATATGCCTGCGTTTCCCTGGCCAAGGCCCAGCCTCGGAGAACAGCGGGAAGCCCACCATTTTACCCTCTTTCCCCCTGCTTATTCAATCTGCACCATGAATGTAGCGTTGTGTCCTCCTGGGCAGCTAAAGGCATTTAGTGAAACCATGGTGAAACATTGGCATCTCCAGACACTGGCACAGGAGAGCACAGCGCCAACATTACCATCAAACTCTCCCTTTCATCTCTCCTCCCCCTCTACTTAACCAACTGAGAGAGAGAGAGATATTTATATTGTGGTGTCAGGCTCTGAATGGCCTTGCCATTAGCTTTTTCTCTCTTCCTCTATATGTTCTCCAGCACATGCAGTCGCAAATCACTCAGTATTACCCAGAGTCCTGTTTTCTCTTTTCTCCATGTTAGTGCATAAAGGCCAGTCCCAGATGGAAAGTTGGTGGGAAATCAGACAGAGTTGTGAATAGAGCTCTAGACCCAGTCAGGTCCCATCCCTGTCCCCACCCCTCTCAAACCTACAAACACACACGCACAGACACCAGAGGGGGTATCAGTATGGTTGTCGATCTGGCATGATAAAGCAGAGCTGAGAGGAAGACCAGAGAATTATTCTGCCTGACTGATGTACACACGCTACATTGTCACCTGTGATTAACAACACACACTCATAGACACACACACACATACACTGACACACACATATACACATACACGTTTCCTGTGTGCCCAGGCCACAGTTATGCAGTATAAGATACAACCCAAAGGTCAGGAAGCATCAGAGGATGAATGGAAATCATCAATTCACTGTCCCAGGATGACCAGATGACCGTGTTTAGTAGGCACCAAATGGAAGAACTACTACCCAAACTTCTCCAATAGGATCATTTTGAAGATTTTACATTTCAAAACACATTCTGTTATTTGGTGCCTACTGAACACGACCCTGGTGTATTAGCTCTGGAAGAGAAACAGTGGTTGGCTACTGGTCTGCAGGGTGTTATACAATGGTAATTGAAGAGAAATGGAGCGAGCAGACCTTTTAGGTCTGACCATGCACTCTGGTCCCCTGTTTTAACAGATTGCCTTCTGCTTCCTGCTTCCCCTTCAGAGCAAATAGGAATGGATCATTTGTCTGATTTGTCAGTAGCCCCACCAATCATGTAGGCAGTAGGGAGGGAGGGGGCCCGGACAGAGAGGGAGCCTGGACAGAGAGGGAGCCCAGTGAATTATGGGATGGGGAGAGGAAGGCGTAATGAGAATGAATATCTCTGCTGTGTCATTAGCAGACTTAACTACCTCTCCATTTCTATCTCTCTTTCTCTCTCTCGTTGGAGTGCATGCTGGGAGTAAGTCGTGAAGCAGTAGTGATTGTGAGAGCGACTGGAATTATTTTCACTCTATTGGGTTTTGGTGTGTGTATATATACACTGCTCAAAAAAATAAAGGGAACACTTAAACAACACATCCTAGATCTGAATGAATGAAATAATCTTATTAAATACTTTTTTCTTTACATAGTTGAATGTGCTGACAACAAAATCACACAAAAATGATCAATGGACAAGCTAAGATGTCAATTTCTCTGAGTAGGAAACATAAGATAGAAACGGGATATGGGCAGGATGTAAGATATGTTTTTAAAGGATTAGTGAAAGCGAGAATAAAAGTGGATTTTGAGTTCTTCTCAGCTATAAAAGATCTCCCATTGTTTGAGGAGAAGTGGGCCTACGAAGGAACGGTTTGTTTTGTGGAGGAGGGGAAACTATTTTTTGTTGATGAGATGAGTTGAATGTTTTTTGTGTATTTCTATTTAATTTATTTTGTTTTTTGTTTTCATTTTTATTTAGGAATGACATTTGTTGTTTCATTTCTGAAAAGGCAGTGTGCCAATATTTGTGTTAACACTTGAGTATAAAATAAAGGTTTTATAAAAACTCAAACTCTCATCTGCCTTCATTCTCTCTATGCTTCCTAACTTTTTATTCTCTTTCATAACTCCCTCCCTTCCTCTCTCTCCCTCTCCCTCATCTCCCCCCTGCTGTCTCTCTGTACCATTGACAGTACCAGCGGGTATGAGATATTCACAGGTCATTTACCCAGCATGCAGTCTGTGTGTAGAGTCTTCAACGGTCGTCTGCTCCTTTTGAGGGCCATACACTTTTGCATTGTTCTGTAGAGATTGTAATACCCTACCCCCCCCCCCCCCCCCCTCTCACTGACAGAGCATCAGAAGCCTGTTAAGGCCTTGTGGGTCGCTGCAGGAAGGTTCCTGCTGTGGCAAAGGGCTTTCTGTACTGGGTAACACATACACACACAGTTTGTGTCCTCGCACTACAGTCTCTTCTTTTCTCTGTCTCTGCTGGGTCTTTCTCTGTCTTTCTCTGGTCTTTCATATTATAAACAATGCAGTTAAGCATGGTCTGTGTAAACACAGTTGATTGTGGTGGGTTAATGTTTGGATTTGTGAACAGACAGACATATAGCCGTAACACACCAGAGGAGGTCTGGGCCCTGGCCCCTGAGTTATTCTACACATAGTGTGATACTGTACACACACCTTTGAGTGTCTGACACACCGCAGGCCCCTGTCTACAACAACACACCGTCATTCACCTCTGTTTGGACTAACACACCAATGAATGAGTGTGTGTGTGTATGCGTGTGTGGGGTGGGGGGGGGGGGGGGGGGGGGGAGAGAAAGACTGCAGCTCCTTGGGATGCTACATAATTAATGATAATCTAAACAAACTGCTTCAATGTTTAAGTGCTCTTATCTCCATCACTCTTAATGGGACATTGCCAGCATTGTTGCTGTCAGTGGAAACTAGTTTAGATAGTTCTAATGAAGTCACTTAAAGTGTGCCACTCAAAGTCAAAAACGTTTCCCTAAAGGACCGCTTTATAATGAACTAGAGACAGAGAAAGCGATGCAGAGAGAGAGATACACCAAGGTGGGCTGCTCATCCTTTCTGGGACATATGTGATGCTCAGTACTTTGAATAAAGTGATGCTTATATTATATAATGCAACTGAATTGGCAACGTATGAATTAACACAGTGGAATTGATCCCCTCCCCTGTCTCATGGTGTTGAGTTTGACAGGGATGAGTTTACATTCCCCCAAAACAGGTAACTTACAATATTGTTATGAGCAGTGACTGCCACTAAACAGGGTGGGACAATTAGGTTTGCTTAGCTAAAGTGTACTCTTTAAAAGGTCTTGTGGTCAGCCCCAGAGAATGACTGACATTTCCAGTAGGTTGCTGATGTATTGTTGGTGTTGTTGGGACTGGAATTGATCATCAGATTAAACAATCAGTGGTTCATACACTCTTAGAAAAAAGGAGCTATCTAGATCCTCAAATGGTTCTTCGGCTGTCCCTATAGGAGAACCCTTTGAAGAACCCTTTTTGGTTCCAGGTATAACCCTTTGTTTCCAGAGGGTTCTACATGGAAC